>NC_053450.1:122340364-122445364 GCF_015227805.2 Hirundo rustica
TGTAGCTTACTGTACTTTTTCTTTTTCTTTTTCCTTTTTCTTTTTCCTTTTCCTTTTCCTTTTTCTTTTTCTTTTTCTTTTTCTTTTTCTTTTTCTTTTTCTTGTTCTTTTTCTTTTTCTTTTTTCTTTTCTTTTTCTTTTCTTTTTTTTTCTTTTTTCTTTTTCTTTTTTTTTTTCTTTTCTTTCTTTTTTCTTCCTTTTTCTTCTTTTTCTTTTTCTTTTTCTTTTTCTTTTTCTTTTTCTTTTTCTTTTTCTTTTTCTTTTTCTTTTTCTTTTTCTTTTTCTTTTCCTTTTTCTTTCTTTTTCTTTTTTATTTTTCTTCTCTATTTTTTTCTCTTTTCTCTTTTCTCTTTTCTCTTTTCTCTTTTCTCTTTTCTCTTTTCTTTTTCCAAGAAATGTGACCTTCTGGTAGATAAGCTGAGGAATTAATTTACCCTCAAAAGGCTAAATCTCGAAAAGTGGAGGATAAAGCAAAGAAAATCAAGGAAGAGTAACTTGAGTATAATTTTGTCATCAGTTGCTATTACACGTTCAGAACATTTCAACTAGAAGATGGAATCGAGCAGACAAACTACTGCACTGCCAACCAGGCCTCCTCCTTATCAGAATTTGCTAAGGGAAAAATAAAAACTTTCTCGGCATCCTTGGTCAGAAAGAGCAGACCTGATGGCAAATAAATCAGTCTCAGTTTGCAGGGAAAAATTAATTGAAATTATAAGGGGGGCTTGGGGGCTTTATCACTCTGTTCAAGCAGCCTGCGGCTGGCAGCCGGCAAAGGCTTCTCCTCATCACTGCATTTACACGGCAGTGTAAGTAAAATATTTTCTGTGGACTACTAACATGTAATGCCAGGCTTCAGCTGCTTTCACCAGCCAAATATAAACAGAAAGCTATCGTAAGCCCCCCATCCCCCCGAAAATACTACGGAAAAAATGTAAAGCAAAGCAAAATGAATCAGAAAAGAGACCTCGCCTGAGAGACAGATTTCTGGATCATTCCCATTTTAATTTCTAATCACATTAAATACCTCCAGCGTGTTTTCAGAAACTGAAATGCGAAAAACAAAATCCGAACCAAAAGACCAATCCCTCAAAAATCCCACTGGATAAAACGATGTTCTGAGACCTGGCTGCATTAAGATTAGACCGCGTCCCACACTTCTGGCGAAAGCACTGACATTGTTTTCCAGCACACCTTTTTCATAGGGGGTGCCATTTGAATGTTTAGGTCGACTGAAATAGATAGGTTCGTATCGAGTGTGCGCCAGAGCACTTTTAGGGCTCCTTCACAAATTTTCCCTAACTCTTCCCCTTTTGCATTTGCTGTAACAAATTCTTCTTATTTTTTAATTATTGCAGCACACACACACACACCCCTCCCAGCACGCAGTGGGAGGGAGAGAGTTAAGATGTCCTGCGAAACCCGCTCGTAAAGCTGCTTACTTCCATTAGAAACACATGAATATCCTGAAAGACAAAGTGTATTTAAAACGGACTCAGGAATGTTTATCTCAATCCCTGATGCTTTAGAAATTGTGGAAGAAAACAGCGGTGACAGTATTGCTCCAAATTACCCTTCTGGCAGGTAAATTTCATTTGCTCATGAAAATCAAATTCGATTAAGGCTCTTGCTCCTGCTATCACTTTACTCCCGCTTCTCCCAAGAATCCTGAGCTCTGCAGAACGATTATTATTAGTGACTAAGATCACCCTCTAGCTCCTCTATTATCAGCTAAGATATTTTAGCTGGTTTAGAGGGATTTAACTCCGTGACAAACATATATTTTCAGCAATCAGACGCGATATTTTTCCTTCATGCTTATTAATTAGCTCTAAGCAGTCCATGAAAAAGTAAGAGTGGATTTCTTTGGGCAACAGCTTGGGGTTGGGTTGGAATTTTTGTTGTTGTTGGTTGGTTGTTGTTTGGGGGGGAGGGGGGGGTTGGGTTTTTTGAGTTTGGGGTTTTGTGTTTTTTTTTTTTTTTTTTTTCCCCTGTATGCATAGATTGTGATTATCCTACAAGAAATCAGCGTTCTCCTCACCCAGGCGTTCCCGCGGCAGGGCTGTGGAGGGTGCATGTGTGTTATCACACAAAGACGGGTCTGGGGAGGTGGGGGGGAAGGCTTTTTAGATACTGAGCCGACAAACTCCGTATTTTCAAAACCTGTCTTTCAACTGAAAGGACTTCTGGTTCGTCTAAGAGAAATCTTAGGGCCTCTCTAGAAGTGAATGAATGGAGATATTCCTATCATACAAAGAGGTTTAAGGATAGATTATATTTTCACGTTTGAGGCCATATTGCTGCAGTCCTCATTGGCAAGACTATTCTTAGTTTCATGGCGTCAGGAACACACACAGTGACCTGTTTTAAAGCACTTGTAAGGGCCAAATTCCACTCTCGCTTACACTTGGGAAGTGGGTGAAATGCTTCTGACCTCTCTCGATGCAATGAGGTTTAAAAATGCCACTTCAGCTTTTTATAATACCTGAGAGGTGCATGGCCGTGTACCGCGATGGGTGACTACCATCAGTTAGAAATCGTCCGCCTATGGAAAGATGCCGGACCTTTTCAAATCTTCCTGGTGATCATAGTTGTTCATCATCCGGCTCCTCAAGGAATTAACACTCGTTTTAGAGGAAATGATTCAACACATGTATTTCTCTCCAAGTTGTTTCACACTCTATGTAAATACAAAGTAGTTCGGAGTTTTGCACCAGTTCTCCTGGAAATCGCTATGGTTCTACCCTACGCTTGTATGTGCTGTATTCTAACATTATTTCATGAGAAAAAAAAGATTTAAAAATAGTTGGAAGAAGCTTTGATTGGTCTGTCGGTTGCATGTATGGAAGCATTTAATTATCAAGTAAGTTTTCCAAAGATGCTCAAATCAAACAGTGGCTTCAAACAACTCCCTAGTTTTGGTTAATTTATCCAGCTCATCCCAAGACTTACACTCTGAAAAGTAAAAGCTCTTCCACAAGTGGTGGCGAATGGTATATATTCAAGGCAAGGGGGGTAGGCTCGGGGGTATTTTTATCCTTGGTGTTCATTACAAGGTCCACGATTTCGAAGAACATCTGTTCTGCCCGATGCCTTCAGTCCTCACGGTTCCCTTCTAATACTTAATGGCAGATACCCATTAAGGCAGGAAGAAATTAGAACTGAGGAATGAAAATTGGGTTTCGGGGGCCTCAAAAATAGCTGACGAGGCTTTTCTCCTCCCTCGGTGTCAATAATTTATTAAAAGTCATCCAAATTAGGGTGGCAAAACCAAGCGTGGAGTCCCGCGTCCGACAACACTATTTTTCTGATGGTGAATATGTACCCTGCACATGTAATTTTTTACCCATTTTGAGGAAACAGTTCCGTTCCCGAAATCCTCCTCACATCATGGCAAACAAGGAAAGAGGACTGTTGTGTTACTGCTCTTATCATCAGTGAAAAGCATGGCCTTCTTCCATAATTGCTGAATAGACCTCTAGAGTGAGTAAGAGATGCGGAGAAGGGAGAAAAGTAAGCTCTCTAATCTAATCCTCCTTCTTTTAGTACACAGGGTTGGAACAGCCCCAGGAGGGTAAACAAAACGAAATAACAACCACCAGAAGTCAGCAAACCGGATGCTCCCCCTTGCCCCCCGCCCTGACACCCCACACACACGACTCGTACAGTTTGCACCGGAGCTAAAAGCTACGGTTTCGCATGACTTCTCCCTCCTTGTGGAAAGGAGCTTGAAAAGTGGAGGCAGATAAGCGAGAAACTCTCTGCGGCTGAGGGTGAGGGGAGTTTGGAGAGTGAGGGCGGGCTGCGGAGGGGGGTAGAAGGGAGCTGGAGAGATTGGTGTTCTCATGGCCACCCGCTTTTTAACAAATCAGACAGATCTTGGGGCTGTGAATGACAGTTCCCGCATTGGCTAGACTGCAGCTTTCAACTTGACCTTGGCCTCTAGCCGTGTCTAACCCGTATGTAAAACAGCGCTGCCCCATAGAGCTGCCTCCTCTTCCCACTTCTCCTCCCTCGTCCTCCAAAGCGGTATTCTGAAGCAGCCTCGAGAAAACAGAGGGAAACAATCCGAACCAACTCATGCCAGTCAAGCAAGCAATGTTTGGCCGGGGGTATCCACAGGTTTCAAAGCTGGAGCCTGAAAGAAAAGGGAAAATATGCGTGGAATAAATATTTGCTTTTGGCCATGAGGAAAAATGCGGAAAAGAGCATGCGAGGTTAAAATGGGAACATTTTACTGGCTACAACGAAGGAAAAAAGCGGCTAAATGCTGCCAAATTAGCAGGGGGATGGCAGAGACTTCAGGTATCCCAACTCATGGCACGGAAAAAGCACCTTGAAAAAATATCCTTGGGCGCCAAAGAGCTATTTCTCATGGCTGGCAGCTCTGCGCTAGGCAAGGAAAAGCCTGCTCGGTAACAATGTACGTCCCGGGATTGCTCTGCGCTTGTAGCCATGAGGGCAAAACAATGCTACAACGTCAATGGAAAGCACAATAGGATAATAAATACGCCGAGCTGTCAGACTCAAAACAAAGCAACACGCAATTGGGGGAAAAAATTAGTTTTCAGGATGGGAGTATTTGTGGCTGTTTTGTGCACACGCGTGAGGGCTGAGAGCTGTTAACGATGAAACGAACGCTGCTTTAGGTCAAGTTTATTGATAGTTCGGTGGTGGAGGGTTCTGGGTTCAAGGCTGTGCGCGAAAAACTTGGGGGAGAACAGCATCCGCGCCGGTGGGAGATGGGAGGATAATAAAAGTGAAATTATTTCACCCTAGGAAAAATTCATCCCGAAAAGAAAACGGAGTTGGTGGGGTTTTTTTCCTAGCATTCACTTGCAAAGTGGTGCGGCCTTCAAAAAAACCCCTTATTTTTTCAGCCGATAATCCATTTTGCTTTCCCAGCACACGCATACACACAGAAAACGCCGTGGGTCCGTGCGCACACCATGTGAGCCGCCGCTTTCATTTACAGCCGAAAAAGACTCGAGTTGAATCGTAGGCCCGGGGTTTTATTAATACGGCAACAAATAAAACAGTGGTATCGCGATGAATATCCAGTTAACTCTCCCGCTTCCCAAGACCTTCCTAAAAGATAATAATAAATAAAATGGGGGATTCCCGGTCTGTTCCTCTTATCTAACTTCTGAGACTTTGTGGCGAGAGGAGCGAGATGGGTCTCGGGTTTTCGACGGGCGGCAAGGAAGGAGGAAAACGCCCAGAAAAGACCCCGGGAGGCTCCGTTTTCACAGCCTTATGTGTCCGAGCGTTGAGCGCGGGGAACGATTCTCCTCCCTCAGCTTGCGGTGGGCTCTCCGCGTCACCCGGACGGGGCCCAGCCAGCGCTCCCCGGGGAGAGGCGGCGGCTCAGACCGGCGGAGGAAGGGGGTAGAAGGGGTGCGGTTCATCTTCCCCCCGAGACGAGGGGAGGCCTCCGGGGTTTCCGCGACGCTCGTGGCGGGGAGGGCTCAAGGAAAGCGGAGCAAGGAGAAATCAGGCGGGGTGCCAAGGGGAGCCCCGCACCTCGGGGGGTGCGCCGCGCCAACAACGGGGCCAAAAAGCTCACGCCTCGGTGGCGAGGGAGGGCCAGAGGGAGGAAGGGAGGGAAGGAGGAGGGACGGGCGGCCCCCTTCCATCCCCGCCGCCCTCGTCCCGCGCGGCGGCGGGACCGCGCCGTGCCCGTGCCCGTGCCCGTGCCCGTGCCCGCGCCCCGGGCCGGGACTCGGCCCCGCGCTGATTGCGTTATTTAATTATCTCCACTTTATTCCCTCAGATGTTTATCAGCTGCTTTGCATATCACGTGGGGGCCGGCGGGCCAATGAGGACCGGCCTGGCGCGACGCTGGCGCGTCAGCCCTGGTCAAGTCCCGGAGATTGAGTATCTCTTTTTTCAGTCTTTGGGGCTTTTAAAAAAGAGCCACTAGTCTCAATGCGGAGCGGGCTATGACAGCCTCCGTGCTCCTCCACCCCCGCTGGATCGAGCCCGTCATGTTCCTCTACGACAACAGCCTGGATGAGATCAATAAGAACATGGACGGGTTTCACGCCGGCAGCAACTTCGCGGCGGCGGCGGCGGCCAACCCCTGCCGCAACCTGATGGCTCACCCCGCGCCCCTGGCCGCCCCCAGCGCCGCCGCCTACACCTCCAGCGAGGCCCCCGCCGCCGGCATGGCCGAGCCCGCTGTCAAGCAGTGCAGCCCCTGCTCGGCCGCCGTGCAGAGCTCCTCCGGCGCCGCGCTGCCCTACGGCTACTTCGGCAGCGGCTACTACCCCTGTCGTATGACCCACCACAACGCCATCAAGTCCTGCGCCCAGCCCGCCTCCACCTTCGCCGACAAGTACATGGACACCTCGGTCTCCGGCGAGGAGTTCACGTCGCGGGCCAAGGAGTTCGCCTTCTACCAGGGCTACGCCGCCGGGCCCTACCAGCCCGTGCCCGGTTATCTGGATATGCCCGTGGTGCCCGCCATCGGCGGCCCCGGCGAGCCGCGCCACGACCCCCTTCTCCCCATGGACAGCTACCAGCCTTGGGCCATCACGAACGGGTGGAACGGGCAAGTGTACTGCCCCAAGGAGCAGAGCCAGCCGCCTCACCTCTGGAAATCCACCCTCCCGGGTAATACACCTGCATGGCTCCCCCTGTCTCTTCTTTTCATCCTGCCCCGCTCGCCTCTCCCGGGTATCCCGCCGGCAGGGCTCCGTGATCACCCCCCGAGCCGACCCTTCGCCGTCCCGCCCGCCGTCCCCGGCCCCATCCCACCCCGGTCCACACTTGCCCCGGCGCTGCTGGAACGGCACCGGTGCCGCCCCCTGCCCCCCGCCGGCGCACGGCACATCCCGCCTCGCCTGGCCGGCCCCGGCGCCGGCCCCGGGAGAGGAAACAGCTGAAAAGGGCCGCGGGAAGGTCTGTAGTATTATTTTCCATAGACCGTGAAGTGCGCGAGCTGTGTAAATCCCTGCAGCCCCTCTCGGTCCTTCCCAGAGTCCCTGGCCAGGCTACATGGGGTTTGTTATTATTTGTCTGACAGAAGTGAGCCTTTCCCTGCCTAAAAGCTGTCTGCGGCGGCCAGGAAAGAGAAATCCCCAGTGCTGAGGCGGGCTTTAGCAGCTAAAGCGGAGCTGGGCAGGCG
The DNA here is from genome assembly GCF_015227805.2 of Hirundo rustica. Classification (NCBI taxonomy): domain Eukaryota; kingdom Metazoa; phylum Chordata; class Aves; order Passeriformes; family Hirundinidae; genus Hirundo; species Hirundo rustica. Next base: position 122,347,494 of record NC_053450.1, read on the forward strand.
GCGGAACGTGCTCTACCCCTAACCCTTGTACCACTTGAAGATGTCCTAACCGGTTCGAGAGATTTTCTAACGCTTCCCTGCATGGTTTTTCTGTTCCAGACGTCGTTTCTCATCCCTCGGATGCGAACTCGTACAGACGTGGAAGAAAGAAACGAGTGCCTTACACAAAGGTCCAGTTAAAAGAACTCGAAAGGGAATATGCTACAAATAAATTCATAACCAAAGACAAGAGGAGAAGGATATCGGCGACTACAAATCTATCAGAGAGACAGGTCACAATCTGGTTCCAAAACAGAAGGGTCAAAGAGAAAAAAGTGATCAACAAATTGAAGACCACCAGTTAATGGATTAAAAATGGAGAAGCAGCAATTCAAGAGTTTCAGAACTTTTTTGTGTGTGTGTTCAGATTAAAGTAATTATTAATAATAATTAAAAAGAGAAAAGACAATGAACCTCTTCTTTCAGAACAAGAGATCTGTATCTTTGGAATTATAGCCTTTCTTTCTTTTTCTTTTTCCTTTTTTTTTTTTTTTTTTTTTTTTTTTTTTTTTTTTTAATTTTGGTTTAGCAAAATGGTGAAAACTGACAGTTCTCCTGAAATCCCAAGCAACCAGCCAGTTTCACTGACAGACTGTACAGCCCACACGTCCAGCTCCAAGAGATACACTTTCGATTAAGACACGATTTTCTGAGAAACTTGTAAATACTTCTAAGACCTTACTATTTGAAAGAAGATCCTTCATGGCCACGATGCGAGAGCTGGTTAACGTGAGGAGGTCGATGTGGACACATGACCTGGTTTTCTTCCATTGCAATCCAAACTGTATGTTGAATGACTGCTCAGGTAAACCATAGTGAAAAAATTACAATTACTGTATGTTTTTAAGCAATGCATTTTTTGTCAAAAAGTAATAATAAACCTCGAAGGTACTGAATAAGGATTTCAGAGACATCAGTAATGAAGGAAGTTCTGTGGAGGATCTATCTTGATAGCAAATTTAAACATCGCAAATTAGTGAGGATAGAAAGGAAAATATTTGCTTGGAGATGTCTTTCGGTTTTATTTTTTATTTTTCACAGATGAATTCTTGTCATCTAAACTGGGGTTTTTTGTTTGGAGGTTTTAATTTTTTTTTTTTTTTTTCTCCTGCAGACCATACAATAGATATATTTCAAAGGACTCTGCCTATTTTAAACCTGAAATAATCTTCACGAATTAATCTTCAAAGTCCCCGGAAATTTTTAATATTTGAATATTGGCATTTCTTTACAGTAGGGAAAAATGCCCTGGGGAAAAAATGGCCTGGGAAAAAAAAATACCCAAGAACTTTGAACTGAAATACATTTTTTTCCCAGAAGTATTTTGATTTATGTAATCTATATTTGAACTATAAGTAATTAGTCGTTTCTCCTTGTTTATTGTCTGTTATGAGGCCGCGGTAGAATGTTTAGGGATTCTTTTTACAGCACCTTTTAATCCAATCAGTTATTTCAACCAGCACATTATTTTGTTTTTATTCACTATAAGAAGCTATCTTGTAAATAATAATAAAAAAAAATCAGCGCACTGTGAAAATGTACTTATGCACCCCTTTTTTTTATATATTTCTACTGAAAAAAATGAAAACCCGAGACGTGTAGAAGTATAGTAGTATTAATACTGTTAATAAAATAGTCACTGTAATAAAACCTGAAAGAAATACTCTATTTTTTCCATTCCTACTCGCATTTAATAGAAAAATATAATGTATCTGTCTTATAATTGTAATACCGATGTCTTTCAGTATGTAGCTTGTGCATGTATGGTGGATTTTGTTTTATTTTTCTTGGCGGTGTTTATCTGCGGGCAGGCACGCCTGATAACCAGCGTTCCTGAACTATAAATGTTTCGGTAATGTTAAACAGTGGTTTTGCAGCCGCGCTGGGGGACGTGGGGTGGAAGAGCAGGATGATACGAGCGAAGCGCTGCAGCCCTCGCCGGGAAATGGAGGCCGGCGGCCTACCCCTGCGATGGGGGCACGCTGCCCAGCCTGCCGCTGTCTCGGCGGGGAGCTGGGGGTGCTGCGTGGCGATGACAGGACGGGCAAGGCCCGAAACCTTGACCTTGAGGGGGAAAAAGCCGATTTGTGACCTTGACTTTTGACAGCTCCCGGCGCCGGCAGCATCCGCGGGCCGACAGCGCCACCTCGTGGCCAGCGCCGGGTGGCGTCCGCACCTGGCCGCGCCCGCGCAGCCTCGCTGCCCGCGCCCCGCAGCGCCCGGGACGCGCACGGCTGTGCGAAATGCCGCCGGAGCTGCAAGGCAGGGCGCGGGGCAGGCCGTGCGTCGCCTGCTCTCTCCGTCTCTGGCGGTGACAGGGAAGCGGCGAGGCTGAGCGGCGCTGACACGATGCTCGGCGGAGGGATGCCCGGGGCCGCGCGAGGAGCCCCGGCCGGCCGGGATACCGAGCGGCGGGCGGCATTGGTCGGGCACAAAGAGAAGTTTGCTTTAGCCGCCCGTCTCCTGCGGTGGTCTGTAGCTCTAATTAGAGCTATTGGGGAACCTTTACGGTACATTTAGAGGGTATCATATACCGCGCTCGCTGTGCTCTTCTAGCCTTACATTTCTGAAATTCAAAAGGACCCACCTCTGCAGGGATCAGCGCAGAGCGATTTCCGTCCCTCAGATCTGACTGTAACGCATTCGTGCAATAACTGACACGAAAACTACCTGCAGGAGCGGGATTTGTTTTCCAGGAGGCTTTCGTGTCGGGGGCTTTGCCCTACATTCGGGATTTTAGCCTTCCCGCCGTGTGCGGCCGCGCAAGGGTTGTGAACCGCTGTGGTTTCTCGGGCTGCGAAGCCCTGTGGTTTCTCAGGCCGCGGGAAACCCGCGGCCGCGGAGCGTGGGAATTTCGAATGCATCCCTTCGGAGGCCGGTCAGGGGATTTCTGAGAGAGAAATCCCATCCTGCTGCGAAAATAGCCTCGGAGTGTCACATTATTGGCGAGCGGTTTCTAGACCATGCAGTTCGGTTGTGCTTTGGGGTGACAGGGTGTCTGCCCGCTGTGACAAGCACCCGGCCTTCCAGCGGGCTGGGGCACCGTGCGAGGGAGCACGGGTTAAGACCCACGGGCACAACCCCACCCATCCGTGGCAGGCAGGGCCTTGGGTTGCCCACAGGCGAGGGGAACCACTGGGGAGCCAGTAGTCTCCAGGGCCTCCGCGATAGCCCCGCGGCCTGGGATTTTCAGAAGAGTTGGAGCAGGCAGCAAACTCCCGGCGCTGGAGCTGTTCTATCTGCGGGAAACCCTGTTACCTTGCTCGAAGGTCTGGCGCTGTGGGCTGGAGCCGGGGACCTGTCCCCACCGGCCGTACCTACTGCCCACGGGCTGTCTGCCTCGGCTACAGGCACGGGACAGCCGCCTTTCCACCGTCTACTTGCGACGTTTTCTTCTGAAGGAGAGAATTTGCCAGAAGAAGGCCACTAGTGAATTACACTTGTTCTTGCTCCGAGTGAATAATTCTGTTTATTTCACTATGTTTCGCAGGCTGTGTAATTATCGCATGAGACACCGCGAATTATATGTTCTTCAGGTCAGAGTTGGAGGTGATGCAGAGGACTGGATCCTGCCTACCTTAGTCAGGATCTTCTATTTTCAGACCATGCCCCGGAGCGATATAATTCAAGGACGCCTTGAAAAAAACCCACAATGAGAACATGGCCGACATTAGTATAACTGCAGCTTTTGATTGTTTGTTTGGACGGGTTTTTTTGTTGGTTTTGGTTTGGTTTGGTTTTTAAGGTAACTTTTAATCGGGTCTAGAGTTTGAAGATTATGTTTTCGCGCTGAGCTGCCTACCGTTCAAATTTGCTAAGCATTTCAAGACTGACTGTGGATTAGCGATTTTAAATTCCCACTACTGTTCAAATAGCTCAGCCGCATATATATTTCACAGGGTAAAAAGGGGAGCGTTTGACTCGTGATCGCTGGCAGGAGTAAGGTAACATTTTGGATCCGACCCCTGTTACCATGTAAGTCAGCGTCGAGGCTCCGAGGCTCTCATAGACTTTAGCGGGACGAGCAGGTCATGTTCCCCAGTCCCGCAACGCAGAGTCCCCGTGAGGGAAGCAGGACCCCAGGCCAGGGACGGAGCACCCCTCAACCCCGGACACCCCCTCCGGGGTGTCTCCCCCAAAGCCTCGGGCGTGCGGCGGCCGTGGCGGAGGCTTCGCGCGCGGTGCCGCGGGGAGGCCGAGCAGAGCCGAGCCGCTGCCTCCTCGTCGGGCCCGGGTCGAGGCGCCTCTGGAGAAATATCCCACGGTGCGAGCGGCTGGGTCAGGTGAGCAAAGCCAGGAGCTCCGTGCCCTGCTCTCCAGGGCACCGAGAAGAAGGTACTGAGGGAAACGGAGGTGGCCGGCGGAGCGCTCCGCGGCCGTGCGGCGACTCAGGGAACCGAGAGAAGGTGTCTGCGGTTTTCCGAGTCACGAAAGATTCACTCTCCGCGGGCCTTGCGCGCACTCCCGCCCTCCCTTCGATGGTGCCGCGTGTCTGCCTACCCACGGCTGCACCCACGCATCCCCCCGCACCTCCATCCCTCCATCCCTTTGCCGGGTAGATATGGCCTCGGAGCGTGGGGGAGAGCGGGCATGTAGGTGTGTGTGTGTGTTCATGTTATTTATTACCTTCATTTACCGTCCAAAAGCTGTTGGCACATACATTTTCAAGTACAAATTGCTGTTGTACAACATATTCCCCTCTCACCAATCTGCCGCCAGAGTCCTAAAATACATCCCTAATGCGTTTTACAAGTGAATATTATCACCAGCGAAAATAATTAAGCGACGTTAAACATTAAGTCACGAGGTCCGTCCTTGCGCACGATTCGGAGAGAATTATTATTTCTATTCCCCGCTTTACTGAAAATGTTTTAAAATGGTGGTAGGGGACTTAACTGTGCCTGGATTGCTGTCTGGAGTTATGTGTGCAAGGAGTTTTACTTGCAAACGTTAAGAAAATGTGCCGGAAGAAGGATTTGGAAGGAAAACAAACACAAAATTAAAAAACAAAACGTATGTAAACATAGTACAGCCTTTATTTTCTCAGCTTCCCTTGAATCAAGAATGTTAGGTATAATATTTTAGCAGCTGTGGAGAGAGATGCAAGGAACAGAGGGAGCAAGTTATTACTGTATATTTAGTGTATTTATTGGAGGATTTAATTCCTAGGGCAAAACATGCAATATTATTAAAGACAAAAAAAAAAAAAAAAAAGTTCAGTTTCACTTCAATCTCCACGTAGTTCACTTTCAGTCTTGGATTCAGAGACATACATTTTGATTCCCAGCGTCCGAAAATGCTAGTTTATAATCGCCTGATTCTTGGCGTCGTGGGTCCCTCAGTTTTCCCATGGGCAGAAAATGTCCTTATGTCTTTGACGCGGACAGACAGGTATAACAAATGTTACACTTTTTGCCACCCAGCGAATAATCTGGTATTTAATCTATCCCCGCCTAGAGCACTTGGCAGTAGCAAAGGTGGATTGCTGTGGGAAATAAACCTTGACAGGAGCATATTTCCGAAAAAGAGTAACTCTAAATTTCTTTTTTTTTCGGCTACTTTTGCTCAGAAAGATTTCCGTTTAAATACCCCGGAATGTCGACCTCAGTATTGAAATGTTCAGAAAATCGCCCAGTACTTCCAGAAAAACGAGTTTTTATATATATATGTGTGTGTGTATGTATGTATGTCTGAGAGAACTGCTAAGAATCTCGGCCTCTAGCCTATACATTAAAAATATCTACTGCGTAAATAAAATCCCATTCCTGGTGCATTTCAGCATTCTCCGTGGGCAGCATTAGCAATAAAATCAAGACAGCCCTTAATACAAAAAAAAAAAAAAAAAAAAAATTGGCAGGCGTTAAAAGGCCGTTTGTCGCCATCCATAACATTTAGATGCGTTTCCATGCACTTTCATGAGGATTTGAAGAGATGTCCTTGCGCGCTCTCGGCCGGTAAAGGAGTCCAAAAAGAAGAGGGGGAGGGAACCAGGGGGTGGCTTTTCCGCGCGATGCGGAGAGGATGCGGAGCAGTGGGTGCCGGGAGCCCATGCGCCCCGGCCGGGTCTGCAGGGATCCGGCCGCGGGTGTTCTGGCCACGCCGTGAGCCTTTCCCTGCCCCCTGGGCCCCCTCCCCCTTGAATGCAGTGGATTCACGAAGTAGGGTACGAAATGCTAATGTTCATTAAGTCTATCCTCCTCCCTCCTCCCTTCGGCCTCCTTCCCGCCCCCGCACCCCCCAAAAGGTTTTTTTTTTCTCCAGCGAATGGCTTCAACATGGCGTACTGCAAGGCAGAAGCTTTGCCCGTTCCTAGATCTGAACTGTGATTAAACATCCCCAAAGAGAGCATCTCTCTTCCTCCCGCCGCTTCCCCCTCCCTTCCCTCCCCTTAGCGTAAAGCGCCCTCTTCTACGTAGGAAAGGTCAAGTCCTACAACGCACAACCCACGGTCATTACTGTACTGTGACCCGGGGTGTACTGGGGAGGAACGGCCGGTGTCTCGTGATCAAAAACACCGGGACCTTTTTTTTTTTTTTTTTTTTTTTTTTCATTTCTCCTACGCGTGCGATGGGAATCCGTGGAATTAGACAGCATTTTAGCCTCCTGCAATCACCTTGTGTGCAAATCGCCATCGGAAATCCTAAGGGACCAGGAGAGGAACAGAGAGAGGGGGAGACAGAGAAAGGGCGGGGGGAAGGGAGAGAGGAAAAAAATAAATAGCTATATTAGTAGTAGTAATAATAACAGCAATAATCGTCATTAGCCTGTGACATCGCTGCATTTTGCCTGAAGCTGGCAGGAAGGACAATGTGACCCAGTGGCTAGATTTCTCTCCATCTAAAGGCAAACCAACAACAACTAGAACAACAACAAAAATTATATATATATCTATATATATATATATCTTCCCCCAAATCAACAGCAACCCAAGACACTGAAAAAGCGAGAAGGAATGTTTGGTGGACCGTGTATATTTAATCTGTAAGAGAGGAAACAAAAAAATATGCAACCCATCCTCCCTGAACTGGAGATCTACAGCCCAGCGCGGGATCCTGTCAGTCTCCATGGGGATATATTTTTGCACAGGCGAGAGACTTCTGGATGCTGGGGTAAGATTTTCGTGCTCTCCCTGGAAGCGGCTCAATGTTTCTTCTCTCTCCCTGCTCGGTGGTGAACTAAGCGAACAAGCCAACAGCAAACACCCACCCGGTCCCCTCGCAAAGAGCCCCCTGCATGACTAGAGCAAAGTCATTCGGGAGGCCTTTGTGAAGAGTTTCCCAGGCCCCTGCTCTCCCCCCTCCCCAGTTCCCAGCCCACCCACCCCACTCCGTTTCTCCCACGATGTATGAGGCCGAATTGCCGCTTCTCCTTCGGGGACCTGGGACAAGGCAGCTGCTTGAGCTGATGCTAATAGAGCCGAAGAGCCGCTTGAGAAAAGTAAAACTGTTCCTTCTAGCTTGGGTGCCGGCTCCACCTTCCTCAGGGATGCTGCTTTCCTCCCTAGCATAGGTGGGAAGCAGAGGGCTCTTGGCAGGGAAGTGCACCAGGAGAGGCTGGGGTCAGAGCCCGGGACGAGAGCAGACTTGCAGACAGAGCTGCCGGTTGTTTGGCTTTGCGCAGCGCCGTGTTGTATTGCAGAGCTGGGTCAGGCTGCATGGAAAAGCGTCTCCTGGTTTTTATCCCCGGTTGCTTTATTCTTGTGAAATTGTTTTAATCATTCAAGTGCAGGGGAGGAGGGTGGACGGCTGTGTATGGAAGAAATACGGGGAAGGATGTTTAACCTGTCTGCTTTTCGCCGTTGTTTGTGCGTATCTAGAGAGAAAAATGCCAGCCGGGCATTGTAACCTGTCAGTTTTAATTAATCTGAATTTCGTCGTAATCGCCTTGATTTGAATGCACTAAGCAAATTGCTTTCATTTATTCCTGATCGTATAAAACGACTTATATGGTCGGCTTGGGTGAGGAGTAATGGAAAAGCGGGTTATTTCAAGTCTGGCTTCGAAATGCCTTCGGGTAGGCAAAAAAAAAAAAAAAAAAAAAAAAAAAGTTTTTAAATACAAAGCAATCTTGGATGGACTTCGTCTCTAGATAGTGGGTGGTTTACATTTAAATATGTGAGGATTTCTAAATAATGTGTTGTATGAACTTGATGGGTAAATAAAACCGAAAGAGAAAGAATGAGTAACACACACTTCGCCTGCTCCCATTTTGGAAGTTTTGCCCAAATTCCCCCGAACTCTGCAATGTGGATCTGTCATGATTATGCGCCCCGATTTCTGGAAGGAATGATGTTAGTATCAGCATTTGTCGAAAAGTCGGGAAAGGGAAACAAGCGCTACAGTGATCAGGCTTCCACCCGGGCATAGGCAAGAGCAGCCATATTAGGCTTAGAGAAAGAGCTGTTTTTATGGGTATCTTTGCTTTACATGTTAAGAGAAGAGACAAGAAACGATCCTTATGAGCTAGCTAATCTGTAAATGGGCATATGATTGCATCCTAAATTGCAGCGCGTACTTTAAGCTGGTGTTATACGAATAGCTTCCTATAAAAGTTACACAAGTACAGATACCTTAATTATAATACCATTATGAGAGTCCATCAAAATATGAAGTTGGAGCTTTGAAGTCGTTGATTTGACAGTGCCGGTATAGCGATACTTCCTGTACCCGCCCCTTAAAGCAAGCATTGATGAAGAAATGTCTTTAGTTCGGTGGGTTTCACGATATGTGACTAAGGCTCTCCTATAAAGTTAGCAGTGGTACAGTAAAATCTGACGTGTTTCTTGGCGAGTTGGGCAAAACAATTAAATAAAAAATTGAAATACCTTTATAAATCATTGTTAAAATTTAATGTGCATTAGAGAGAACCTTATATCCTATAAAATTCAATTTAGCTTAGAATCCCGGTCAATTACCTTGACGTGAATTTCTGTGGCATAGTGTGGATCTCGGCATCTCAGAAACAGTCCAGCTACAACAGGCTGGTCCCGGTGTTGAGTAGTTTCACTTTCTGCAGCTTTCTGGGCTTAATCTAGAGGGCACATTATATATCTCATAACTCTTGTACGTTGTTTATATCCTGAATTGGTAGGCAGAAAACCCTCTTTTGCCAGAGGCAGCGTGATAGGATTATTTTCTCCTCTCACTGAATATATTTCCTGGATTAACAAATCTAAGGTCAAGTTCAAGGCATCGATTCTAGCAATACTTTTAAATGTAAGTCGACTTGGGAATGTTTTGGCGGCGGACCTTTTTTTTTTTTTTTTTTTTTTTTTTTTTTTTTTTTTTTTTTTTTTTTTTGTAAAGCGGCTGTCTCTGTTGCGGATGAACTTTGCATGGGAACTTCGCCTGGCATATGGCCGTCCGCTGGGATAACTGTCGATTACCAGCACCTCACTTTCAAGGGATCACTGAGGATGTTTCCCTAAACCGCTCTGCTTAATTCTTCACGAAATACATTGACACGAAAGGGGACTGGTACCTGCTTACTACAAACTGTGCTAACGACACCGTGCTTTGTGGGTCTGGGTGAGAGTCGGTGGAAAGTGCCTGATCATCTGTACCGGCAGATTATAACCAAGGAAATTTGCTTTCGCACCAATTTAGGGCTCACCGCTGGCCCTAGGCACCCCTCTCCCTTAGACTAAGTTTGCTAGAAGTCTCTTGCACCTGTATCTGGATAGACGGGGAGAAAGATGAGTGACTGTCTGTATGTTTTTCCGTGCCGTGAAAGCCTCCGAGAATGTTCAAGGGGACAGAAAGAGACGTTTATAGAAGCATCGTCAGTCAATCAATTTCTGATACGCTGTTGGTCTGAGAAAACCTCTTCTTGGGTCCGTCTTGTTACCGAACCCGCCAGCTTAGTCTTTCAGGACCAGGCTCCGAGCAGAAAATGTAAAAATTATGGCGGGGTTCAGGGCCCGGGACCCTGGAACTCAGGGCTGGGGAGCCGGGGGTTGAGGAGAAGACATTGTGAAAGACTCCTGGTGAGTTGGGAAGGCGCCGGGAGGCTGCCAGAACAACAAATCGTTTGTCTGATAGTGAGCAAGAGAATAGCTGACGAAACGTGAAGTTTTCTATCTAGAAGGAGCTTCTCTCCTGGAAGAAAAAGCCGGCAATATTTCGGCTACTTGCAGCTATCAGAGTCAGAGAGCCCTCAGATGTCCATCAGCTCAAAGGGATGCAAAGTATCATGACTGGTCGCCAAAAACGAGTACATCTCTGTAGGTCCGTGGTAGTCTAATACTAAAATTCAAACTAGATTTTGTAGGAAAAAAACCCAATTACCCTCTTCATTTCAGCAACTTAAAAAGACACAGAGGGTGACAGAGGAAAGGAAATAATTTTTCTAACTGATATTAACAATTACTCTAAAGTATTCTAGCCCAGATGAGTGCAGACTTTTGAGGCGTTCAAGCCTCTGAAATAATGTAATGCGGAGGAAAAAAACAAACAAACAAACGAAAAAAACCCTCAGAATTGCATTGAATCCTGTTTACATCTGCTTGTTCTCTTTATACTTATTCTGCAGTTGCCTAGCAAAATCACAAACACACCGCCTCATATTTTGGAAAATAAATAGCCTGTCCCATGTCACTGTATGGAGCTTCCATCTCACCGATGTATACACATGTACAAATATATTTTTTAAATCACCCATTATTTAAATTATTTAGCTAGCTATCATAGGACTTCATTTTAGAGCAATCTTACGGAAACATATTTTTTTTTTTTTTTAAAGGAAAAGTATACTTATAGCTTCTTTCCATAACAGACAAAACGGCAAACAGAAAAGAAGCATCTTTTAAGAACTTCTGAACCCAAGATATTTAAAATCCAAATTATCAGCAGGTTTTTCTGACGCTGGATTCCTGGCAAATTTTGCAACGAATTATCGCCTTGTGTCCCTATTTCCATTGGTAAAGGTGGGCAGACGGTGCGCTTTTCGTTGGCAGCTGCATTTCGAACTCCCTAATGCTGTACTATTCTAAAAAGCCTTTGTAGACTAATCAACCCGCAGTTTTAGAAAACACTGTCCTAATTCCTTGGATATTTCCTCCTGCTCGAGTCGTAATACCCCTCACCCTCCCTATGAGAGAGAAGCAGCAGAGATTGAAGCCAGCGATCCTGTAATATCTTTAATTAGCTCCTCTTGACGCAAATTCCTTCTAGCACACGTTTCTCCTGCTAATTAGGGGCACCCACCCTACTGGCAAGGTAAATGGTCGACTTAAAATATTTTTCAAACAAAGATCGGTACAAAAAGACAACAATTTAGATACAATAGAACTTGAACTTTAGGGGAAGCAGTAGTGAGTTGAACAGTTCCCTTTGCACGCCATCTGTATATGTAAAAGCTAGACTGTCGAGGCGTCCTAGTTCTGTTTATATTCCTCCAAAGAAGAAATGTAGCTTTCTTTCTCCTCCCTTTGTTTAGCTTAGCTATGGGTAACAGTCTCCCCACCTCTTGGCCACGCTTCTCCTTAGCAAAACCGTCCTGCAGCAGAGGTTCCAAATTCAGAGCGGTTTTACCCTCTCTAATCCGGTCGAAATACAAGGCAAGGCGTAACGAATGCATTTTGCTTCTCCAAACGAAATGCCTGCCTTTGTTTATGTTGTTCTCAGTGAGGTTAGCGAGGGGAAGGCTCGGTTTTCCCCCTTCCTCAACGCGGAAGTCCCAATTACTGTATTAAAAGAGCAATTCAACATTAGACCAAATAATCAACATTGATAATTGTGCTGAACACAGCAACTAAACAGCAGGCTCCCTGCAATTACCCACACATTCCGGGACTTTAGGCGTACATTATCTCTTGTTTCATTTAACAGCAAATAAAGCAGAGAACAGCCTGTGCCTTGGGTGTCTACTCGCTCCCAGACGAGCCGTGCCCCCCCTCGGTTTTCCCCATCACCCTTCCCGCTTGTTGTGCAGGCGGCACCCGGAGGGGTTTTGGGGTCCCCCTGCGTTACAAACCCGCTTGAAGAGAAATAAGCTGCTTGCTTTGGAGAGGTGAGGGAGAGAGCTCGAGCCATTCAAAAGCAGGCATCGGGGCCGCACGTGTGCATGCTGTGCAAGCACATATATGCCCAGACACACGCACACCCACGCACACACGCTCCTGTTTCCAGTTGCCTTCTGGCCCTTCTTGCCTTAATTTCCCTTTGTTTCCCAGACGCAGCCCCGACCTCTGGCACGGCGAAGCCTCGCACGGCGCCGCAGCCCCGGCTGCAGAGAGGAGCGGCAAAGAGCCCCATACAAACCTGTGCCAGCTCTGTTCCCCATTTCTAGCCCCAAGGTTTGAAATTTATTGAAATGCAAGAGGGCGGCTGCAGTGAGTCCGAGGAGGTGGCGTCCCGCGATTAAGTGTTGGGCAGCTCTGTCATGTCTGCTCTGACACAAGCTGAAGTTGACTGCCAAAGTGCTATAAAACCGCAGGTCAGTCTAGAACTGTTTTCGGTTCCCCTAGACGCGCCGTGTTCAATTATAGCCTTAAAAGCCCTAATACAAGTGCAAGAATTTGTTTGCCATCACATAGAGGCGGGGCGAGGCTCGGCAATGGTGGCGCCTTTGTTATCTCAAAGTCACTGAAATCCTTATACATTCCTTTTTGTTCGAAGGGAGGAGTATCTGCGTGTGTGCAGGGTGTGGGGAGAGGTTTTCATCGACGGAATTGAACGGTGCGGGTATACAGGGAAAGTAACCAATGCCCGGACACCAAAAGAGGGCTTCCGACCCCCCGGTCCACTCCACCCACCACCCCATCACCACCACCCCCGGCAAAAAAAAAAAAAAAAAAAAAAAAAAAAAAAAAAAAAAAAAAAAAAAAAAAAAAAAACACCACCACCACGCTAGGGGGAAAGTAAATGCGAGCGAAATTACAGCGTTAAGGAAAAAGCCACCAGAGCTCTTGCACACCCCTCCCCAACTCCAGTTAAAAAAAAAAAAAATTAAAAGAAGGGAAAAAAAGGAGGGGGAGAAAAAAAGAAAAGAAAAAATAGGAGGGAAAAAAAAAAAAAAAAAAAAAAGAGAGAGAGAGAGAGAGGGAAAGCCCCCAAACCTTTTTACAATCCCTAAACGACACTGCAGTCTTCTGCTAGCGGTTTTGACGACATGCAATCTCTTTCCATCCACTTTCTAGCAAATATGTCAAGCTGGAAGATTAATTCATTAATTTCAAGTTCAGCTCACAGACGTGCAGTAAGCATAAGAAGTTCTTGCAGCAAACCAAAATAAAGAGTTCATTACAGGGATACGTCCAGAGCATTTGATTTGTGAACGGTAACCCTTGTAAAATAAGAAAAAGGCATATAAACATTAATGCTAATAAATTAGTTTACTCCACTACAAAGTAATTACTTGATAATATTGAATTTACAGCTTGAATTCAAACGCAATAGTTAACTATAATGTAGGGGAAATGCATAATGAGAATATTTTCTCTCTGCACAACATGATTAGATTTGTTATTGAGTCGGTTACGATAAGCTAAGCAATAAATAAACAAATCGATGTTGACATTTAAATACCGAGGATCTCCAGAATTTACTAGAGAACTTTCTCCGGATATATAAATACTTCCACTGCACTGCAGAGGAAGAGGGGGGGGAAAATCCAAATATTATTTCCCTAACATTTTCGTTTCCCTTCCACTAGCCTCCCAAGTCCACGGGGGCATGGCTCTTGAACTACGTCTGATTTCCTAAGAGAACCGACTTCACAATAGCCTTTTGCCATTCTGTTTTTCTATTTTGATGAAATCCAGCCGGAACTCAAATATTTCTTTTCTGAAATCGAGCATCAGGATAGCAAAAAAATACTTTTTCCGAGAGCTTAGGGATGTCCGTGCCTCAAAAGGTGCTGTATTCTTTGGCGTATTTCTCTGTTTTCTTTGGCTCTGCTCATTCGGTGGGGTGTGCATTTTTATTGGCAGAAAAGTACTTTTTAGTCTCTGCCCTGTACAATCCGCTTTCTATATCATCCCTTTCATGCAACAATAGTAAAAGTTTAACCAGGTTTTAAAAATAGGTCTCCCTGGGTCTCAGCCTTCAGCGACGACACAAGGCTAAAAGAAAAGTATCTCGGCAAGCGAGTTTGTTCCTACGGGTTAACAGTATGTCAAATAATTTTAACTAGGCTTCTGGCAATTAAACTCGGAGTATTTGTCAAGCTGGGGTAGCCCAATATCCACTGGTTTTCCAAGCATTTAGCTGCAGAGTTGAGGCGCAGAGATCAGCAAACAGTCTTTAGCTCCGTGGTCTGCACTTTAAAGGGTTTGCTGGCTTTCTGGCGTTGCGAATGAGGCGAGGGACGATTTGGACGGGGTGAGGAGGGGAAACCTGCGTCCTGGGGACCCGACATTGTTAACTACCTCCAGTAAAGCTTGGCTGAAGCTGTGCGGGGTATTTGAGGTTAATATGTAAGTAAGGGACGGAAGACACTAAGCGCTTCGGAAGTGAACATGAATGCAAGCATGTAATCTATTCACCATGAAAATCAGTAAAGACTTGACCCTGGCACATTCTTCCTAGTAAGGTTTCCAGAAAAAAAATGAAAAGTGAGGGGGTTTTTCCTTTTTTTTTTTTTTTTTTTTTCCAGGGGGGAGGAGGGAAAGCCCAAACCGAACTCCCCCCCACCCCCAAAAAAAAAAAAAAAAAAGGGGGGGGGGGGGGAAGAGAAGGGAAAAATAAAAAGAGACGTTTTCTTTAGGAGCATTTTCTTCCTCGGAAGCAGCTTTCCCCAAGGAAGCGTGCGTGCATCTCTACGGTGCCCTCCTTCTCGGAGCCTGCCAGCGAGCCGCCGAACGCCCCAGCAAGCCCACAAACAAACAGAAAGGTCTCACCTAACCCTGGGGGGATTTGATAAGCCTCTCTGCTCCAGAGCCAGAGGGTGCCAGGGACCGCGCGGCTAAGTCTGGGGCAGTGGCAGGGCGGCTGCGTGTCCCCCAGGGCTCCCCCCCTGCCAACCTGCGCTCGGCTCGCCCCTGGGCGCTGGCGACGAGCTGTTGCTTTCCCCCGCGACGGCCACAAAGGGAGCGGGGCCCGGGCCCGCCGCTCGTCAATGTCAACGTCGGGCCACGTGACCGCACCTCCCTGCCGCCGCCGGGAGAGCTCTCCACGTCAGCCTACGTCTCCCCATCCCTTACTTCACGGATCCGCTTCAAAGGGGCAGCTGCGTTAGAGAATCATGTTAAGCTCAGCTAATGCGGAGAAGCCGAGGTAGCCCTAATGATGGATTTTGATGAGCGTGTTCCTTGTTCCTCTAACATGTATTTGCCAAGTTGTACTTACTACGTCTCGGGTCCTGATTTTTCCAGCCTCCCTTCTTTTTTGCCCCAAACCCCGTCGTCTCGCCCTATGACATACTCCTACTCCTCCAACCTACCCCAGGTCCAACCTGTGAGAGAAGTTACCTTCAGGGAATATGCCATTGATCCCTCCAGTAAATGGCACCCCAGGAACAATCTGCCCCACTGCTACTCCGCAGAGGAGATCATGCACAGAGACTGCCTGCCTGCCACCAACACTGCTAGCATGGGCGAGATGTTCGGCAAAAACACAGCTAACGTCTACCACCCCAGCACCAACGTCTCCTCCAATTTCTATAGCACGGTGGGCAGGAACGGGGTCCTGCCCCAGGCTTTCGACCAGTTTTTCGAGACGGCTTATGGCACGGCGGAAAATCTAGCCTCGACGGACTACCCGGTAGACAAGAGTGGCGAGAAGGCGCCCGCGGCCGCCGGGGCGGCGGCGGCGGCAACTTCAAGTTCGGAGGGCGGCTGCGGCAGGGCGGCGGCGACGGCGGAGAAGGAGAGGAGGAGGCGGCCGGAGAGCAGCAGCAGCCCCGAGTCATCTTCCGGCAACAATGAGGAGAAATCCGGCAGTTCCAGTACGTATAAAGGCAGCGCCGGAGCGCTTTTAGGAAAGGCAGCTTGAAATCTAGCGCACCGCCGCTGTTAAATTTTTATATGCTGTTTTATAAGCATATAAGGTTTATGAAGGGCCTTTAGATTTCCCCCAACAAAACTTTGTTATAAAAGGCGAGATCACGTGTTTAGTGCTGAAATTGGCCGTGAAATACCCACCGGGCAATGGATGCCTAATTTTTTTTTTTTTTTCCTTTTTCTTCTCCTTTTTTTTTTTTTCTTTTTTTCCCCCCCCTCCTGCTTTTTAAAATAATAATAACAAACAAACAAAAAAGAGTTCCGTGGTCAGCTCTTGCAAATATAACAACGTTAGTTCTGTGCCTGTAAATTCGGAAAAAAAAAAAAAAAAAAAAAGGGAGATCCTGACTCCTTTGATATCAATGTAATCCAGTGATTTTTATAAAAGCCATGTGTTGCACCAGAAGTCTAGTTAGGAGCTGAATTCAAAGCCTTTGCCGTTTTAACGATTGCGCTAGAATAGCGTTTAACAGATAAAGTAGCCGCCTGAACTGTAGCAATATATTAAAAGAAGCAAATTAACCTAAAGCTGGCCTTTTTGTCTAAAGGAAGCCATTTTACTAAGGCACTCTGGCAATTACGTGTTGCCTTCTGTCCAACAGTTTGTTACTTACAATTGTTATTCAATCTGTCAAAGTCTGATTTTTTTATGTGGGCTTTTTAAAAGGCAACGCTAGTATTCGGCCGGGGAAAAAAATACATCGACAATGATCTGTACCAGAAAAGGAAGTTTTTAAAGGGATAGCGGCTACGTTTAATGTAAAGAGCTCCTGAACCTTGAAACCTTTTATATTCTGCTTAATGAACTTTAAAACCGTAATGGCTAATCGAGAGGAGAATACCTCGATGCGGCGGAGAACGTGCTTGAAAATAGCCGGCTAGGTGGAGAAGGAAACGCCTCAGCCCCTGGCTCAGGGGCTTTTCCTCTGCTCGGGGTGTAGAGAGGGGATTAGGCCAGGGAACGAAGGCGAGATCCAAGCGGGTACGGGCTCGGGGAGGGTTGGGCGCGGGCCCCCCCGCCCGCTGCAGCGCTGCCCGCTGCAGGCAGCCAGGTGATGGCTGCTCCCTGGGCAGCTCCGCGTGCGCCGTGGCTCCCGGCGGAGCAGCCGACAAAGGCTTTCCTCTGGCTCGTGAAATCCGCAAGAACCCCCCGCCACCGCTCTTTCCTCCAGCTGCCCTCCCCGCGGAGGAAGCGAGGCCGGATCCCCGCGTCTCGGCGGGGGTTTCGCCCTGCGCGCTGCCCGGGGCCGCGGAGCTGCAGGAGCCGGGCTGTGCCGGGGGTCCCGGGCCCGGCTGCGCGCACCCGCCAAGGCGTAGGGCTGGCGCCAAGCCCCGGACCTACCAACGCCGACCCTGGAGCCGGTAAAACGAGCCTTTTGCACGTCAGTGCGCTTTGCCTGAGAGTCCCCCAGACCCTTCTCAGCCCCCGCCGCCGGCCATCGCCGGGTCTCAAATGTTTCTGCCTTTTTTCGCTCCACAGGTGGACAACGTACACGTAAAAAGAGATGCCCGTACACCAAATATCAGATTAGAGAGTTAGAAAGGGAATTCTTCTTCAGTGTCTACATAAACAAAGAGAAACGCCTCCAGCTCTCCCGAATGCTCAATCTGACCGACCGTCAAGTCAAAATATGGTTTCAGAACAGAAGAATGAAAGAAAAAAAAATTAACAGGGACCGATTACAATATTACTCGGCTAATCCACTACTCTAAAACTCATAGCGTTTTTCAAGACGAGATTAAATTCAGATTTCGCCCTTGACAAGGTCAAGCCACGGGGTTACGTGGAGGAAGGAGGTGTGTATCTGATGGGACTTGAAGAATCTAGGGTTTTACACACGCGTAAACCTACTCTGAAACTGCAATGAGAATTTTTTTATATATATATTTACATATCAACTGGAATCTATTTGATTTTGACAGACGTGGGATCCATTTCTAAACGTGCACGTCGCCTTTGAGTGCAAAATCCATACCTCTTACCTTTCCAGGCACTGCGGCTCACCCTGCCACCTCTTTCGGCAGGCACGGGCGGGGACGGTCCTTCTCCATCCCCGGACTGGCCCACCCCCGGCCCTTTCTCGCCCCTGTGTTGCTGTGGAACAGCTGTCTGGAGATTGCCAGGTCGGACTCAGCCAACCAGGACCACTGCAGAATATAAACTCTGAGAAATAATCTTTTGTTCTTCCTTAGGAAAATATCTGGATTAGAGGCAGTGTTCCATCGCTCATGGGTTTGAAATTAGAATTGAAGGACGGACACAGGCAAACACACACACACAAACACACACACACACACACAGAATTAAAGAAAGGGGGGATGTCATGTCTACACCTTCCCTGGGCCAACCGCGAGTAGTTGTAATATGGATGTAGTGATGGTTATAGTAGTGTTTCCTTTGGGGGTGTGGGGAGGGACAGGGGCGAGGGAAAAAAATACCTAAATGAAAGAATTAATTATTTCCTTTTAAAAATCAGGTATGAATTCGCCATATATCGTAAAGAAACAATCACTAAAAATAAAATTAGAAAAATTTAATTAGCTCTTGTTTTATTTATGACAACAGACTATGCGTTGCCATCTTTTTGGAGACAAATCATGTTTAAATACTAAAAATAAAACTTTAAAGAAGTGTGAATTTCAGCATTTTAAAAGGAACAACTCCATAAAGGAAACTAACCTTCTGGCTTCTGACTCACAAACTTTCTTCAGGAAATACCTGTGGAGAACGACAGTTTAGCAAATACCACACAACACTTAATTGAAACTTGGAGTTGTGCAATGCACTAACATTGGATGATTAAAATAACTCGATTGCATGTTCGTTTAAAGGTGACTAGTGAGGAGTTTAAACAGAAGCCAAACAATGTAAATATGGTAATTTTGTTGTTGTCTACTTTAAATGTCATGAGCTCTACTTTGTCGCACAGTCGACGTATGCAAAGAATGGAGAGTTGTTTGGACTTATTTTAAATATCTATAAATATATATATTTCCCTTCAGGAACCAAAGCGTGAAAAAGATGCAATTAAAAATAATTTAAAAAAAAAAAAAAAAAAGGAAAATATTTAAAATTCTATATCAGTTTACAAAGGATACAGTGTTCTATCGTTGAGGTAATTTGCTGTCGAGAATATCTGAATGTATATTTCATACAGGAACGGTGTTTTACAAGATTTGTAAATAATAATAATAAAAAAGAACAACCCGTGACCTATTTTGTTGGAATGCCCTTTTTTTTTTCCCCCCCAGTTGGATTTTTTGGTGATGTTTTTGTTTTTTAAATCGTTGCTTTGGGGCTAAAGGGTGTGGGATTTCTTTACATGTGCAACAAAGTGGTGATAAGAATGTTTTTGATTAATAAATTTTGCCAAATGGATGTTATTTCTTTGTCACAACTCACCAAATGCAATATCTTTATATGACATCACTGTTTTCAGTATCATTTGTATGTATATACAGTTTTCTTTTAATATGCGAAAGTATTCGGTTGCATGTATACAGTGGAACAGCGCACAAGGAAAATAAAAAATAAAAAATAAAAAATAAAAAAAGAGGAAATGTTATATTTTTACTCTGATGTTTTTTTACTCTGATGATTTTTACTCTGATGATTTTTACTGCATGTTCTATTATTCCGTGTAACTCTGGGACCCGAAATTCCTCAAGACCCTGTTCAGCCATTTGGGGTGAATTACTCTTCTTTTGTGAACTTCGTCGTTAAATCTTCTATTTTGGAGTTAACAAGTGAACCTAGGCTTGTTCGAGCATGGCTTCAGCCGGTCACAGGAAAAGGAAAATTAAGTGTGTTCATAGCTCACTACATGTTGGGCCTTCTCCTTCTCCTGCCAGCACCAGCAGGGCAAGGTCCTAAGCTTGAGGGTTGGATGTGCCATTGCTGTTTGCTCCCCGCCACGTGAGCCCAGGAGAAATGTTTGTCAGTAGCGTTTGGGACACATTTTATAAGCTGGCACCAAAGGGAAGGTTCGAGCCAGCTGATGGATGTGGCCAGAATTTGAGAGCCCTAAGAAAATTGTTGTCTTTGGGGGGAAAATTGCACATGGTAGTGTGGTGGAAATGGACTGTTTGAAATTGTCCTTGATCTCCAAGACAGGGAGGGGGTGGACTGAGGTGTGCAGCGGGGAGGGGAGGAGGGCTGGAGGGAGAAAGCTGGAAGAGACAAGGGGGAGAAAACCCCAAACTCCAAACAATAGCTGAGATAGGAATGTGATTTGAGAAGAGCATTTGAATCTTTAATGTTGACCCTAATCCTAACCAGGAGAAGAAAGTGGATTCTGTTTTTGCATTGTTTACTGGCTTTGAACTTCTGTATTACTTGGACATCACCCATAACCTTGAGGTGAAGGACTTACTGACTCTGGGCCTTTGTTGACCACCGCCACCCAGCCAGACAACGTTTACCCAGAGGGAATGTTGAAAAGTGAGGGGAAAAGAGGGGACTTTGTTTATTTGTTTGTCTAATATGCAAGGGGAAATGCCAGTTAAAAGGAAACAGACAGATGGATGGACAGACGGTGAGAGAGGGATAGAGGGACGGATGGAGAGATGAATGGCAATGAAAGTTAAGCCTGCAAGCTTCCTTTCCTGGTTAAAAATTAACTGGTATTCAGAGCCAATCCCAGAGACAGTAAAAACATGGAGTTTCTGTGGTCGGGGTTTGGATTTCCTAGCCCAATAAAATCGCATCCTCTGTGTTGCTGTGACATTGCGGCCATAAAAACTGTCCGTGACTTGTCCGCTCGCCTGTACCAAATGCATCACTATAAAGGCAGCGGAGATTCGCCCAGAGGTTTTTACACCGGGAGGTGAGCGACCATTGCTCTCCGCCGCCGTCTGTCCGTCCGCCCGCCCGCCGGGGCCCCGCGGCAGGACGGCGGGAGGGCGGACGGACGGACGGACGTCGGCCGCGGTTTAGGGGCTGCTTTGCCACAAGATGGCGATCTTTAGATCAATGTCAAAGCCGCCTGGGGCAAGGGGAGCAGCCCTGCAAAGGCAGGGGAAAAAAAAAAAAAAAATCTTGGCCTTTGTTCACTTTGCATCCCTGGAGCCACACGGGCAATTATTGCACTTACCGGGCTCCGCTGTACAAAAAGCCGCTCGGGATGCCGGGGGAGGGGGGAGACGCTGGGGCTTCTCGGTGGAGTTAAAGCCTCTGGGCTTTGGGTTAAGAAATGCGCGAAGGTAAGTGTTTTATACATCTACCCGGCATGGAGAGCGGCGAGGAGTGTGCGGTGACCGGAATGGTACCCTGCGATCTGGGGTGGCCCTTGCCCCGACCGCTGAGTGCCGCGGAAAAGAGCTGTAGGGAGGGGAAGGGATGCAAAACATTGGTGATTAGGATGTGAAATAATATGGAAGGGACTTTCTAAGTTGCAGTTGACCTTTTATTTTCTCTTCGTTTTGGCCAGCCGCGTGGAAAATCCACGTTATCTGGAAATTTTTTTTCAGAGTAACTTGTAGCTTTCTTCCACTTATTTAAAAAAAAAAAAAAAAAAAAAAAAAAAAAGTGTAACACTGGAAATATTATGAAACTTGACATTTATGTGTGGAACAGTAGGTGTCTTCAATCAAATAGATCTATGGCAACACAGTCTGCAAATGACAGACAATTCTGACGATCTTATTAGTCTTGAACTATAGTTTAGTTAGGGTCGTTCGGTAACTTTAAAGGGTAGTCTGTTTCCTTGCAGCTAGACACAGATTGTAGTAAACAACTTTTGACATACTTATGCTAAAAACTGTTCATGTGAGTGCATATTAAGTCAATGCTCC
Organism: Hirundo rustica; assembly: GCF_015227805.2. Lineage (NCBI taxonomy): Eukaryota > Metazoa > Chordata > Aves > Passeriformes > Hirundinidae > Hirundo > Hirundo rustica. The sequence continues at coordinate 122,369,266 of NC_053450.1, forward strand.
TGTAAGACCAGATTTAGATTTCGATTCTTTCTCTTGTTTTCTTTTTTTCTTGCTTTCTTTCTTGCTTTCTTTCTTTTCTTAATCAGCACATGTGTTGTAAACAAACAATAGTCACTCATTCTCATGTGCTCAGGGCTGCTCTGGATTCTAGCTTTGAAACTCTATCCTCTCTACGAGTATCCCTAACTCCAGGTTACTTTTCATGCCCATAAAATTTTCACATGTTTTTCTTATGTCTCCATTTGAGAAGGGCGGGAGGGAAGGTGGTATTATATGGAGGAGATACTGGTTTGGCTACATATTTTAATACACGTGTTTCTCAGGACAGAGTTTTAAATATCCGTCCGGGGAAAGGAAAAAAAAAAAAAAAAAAAAAAAAAAAAAAAAAGAAAAAAAAAGAAAAAAAAAGAATATATTTATCCTTTCTCTTTTATGTATATAATGCCAGTTGCCTGCAGTGTTTTTTTTAGTTGTGCTTCCGGGGAACTGTTGCAAGTGTAGTTAAAAGCACATGCTCAGTCGACAGAGAGCAGTTTCAGATGATTATTGGAACCTATTGATTTCACCAAAGATGCTCCATTAAAAGCTCGGGGATGTTGATCCCTTTTGACTTCCCCTCAGCAATGCCAGGACGCGAGAAGCCACGTGAGAAGCAGGGAGATTTGAGGGTCCCTTTGCAACATTTCATTTTACACCAGTCAAGTTAAACTCCGCATATTTGATCAAATATTTATTTTTCCCCTTGTTGTTTCCCTGTCCCATTCAATACTTGGCTGAATAAATCAAAGGGACCCCAGCAGCAGTTAAAGCGCCCTCTGGTTACGGATTGTTTACTGACGGCCGCGGTCATAGGATAATATTTTAAAAAAACAAGCTTGTTTCTTACAATAACTGTTTATTATTTCACATTATTTGGGTTTGCGTGTTTTGGAGGGAAGAGGGGAAGCCAGCTCAGTGTCTACACTGTGTTTAATTAATCGTGTACTCAACTTCAGCTCACATACCACATCCAAACCCCTGGGAGGCTTTTTCATAAGCTCATTGGGTTTGTGTTTTGTTGTCTCTTTTTTTTTTTTTTTTTTTTTTTTTTTTTTTTTTTTTTAACAATCTTTTCATTAAATGCTCTGAAATCGAAACTTCGGGCCAACGTGTGTCTGACAGCCAAGCTTTACCACAACCAACCAACAAAAACAACACAAAACAAAAAAACAAAAAACCAAAAAAAAAAAAAAAAAAAAAAAAAAAAAAAAAAACCACACCAAAAAAAGAGTATATGCATTCAGACCTTTTTTAAAGGGAAGAGAGCTACAAAAAGGGAGAACGGCTACAGTTTCAAATGCTTAATAGGGCTGTGCTGCCCATCTCTCTCAATAGAAGGGGTACACTTAAAAGACGGACTTGAGTATGCAATGTTTTCCCCACACATAGAACCCGACACCGTTGTTGCTTCTGGATGGTGTTTGGGGCTCTCCGGGCAATAGAAACCCCCCTTGTTCTCGTCAGATGCCGGAAAATGGCGAGGAAATAAAGCCCTAATGAATTGGTTTGGGTGTATTTTGTCCTGCCGCACGCTAGCATTTGAAGCTCGTCAGAATTACTTGCAAAATATGTTCCTAATCCAAATGAGTAAAACGATACATGTGTAATATAAAACATAGTTAGAAGAGCAAGCCTCCGGACGGCTGGAATAAAATTAAATCGCAGCCTAATTTTTAACAAGATAATCCGCCAAAACAAGCCAACCTCCCCAGCACCACCACCAGCGTGAAAGAATTTCTAGTAAAGATAAAATTAGTGGGGCCGTCATTTGTCACCTAACTTGGCACAGACGCAGTTCCTAAACCTCCTGTCTGAAATCCGCCTTCTCTGGAGAAAATCCAGGAGGGGGAAAAAAAAAAAAAAAAAAGAAAAAAAAAGAAAAAAAAAGAAAAGGAATCTGGCACACACACACGTTCCAGGCAACTGACAGTTCCAATATTAAATAACTATAGTCTGATCGCATTAATTTTTGGAGTTGTATAAAATGTAGTCCACGGCTGTATTCTCAGATAGGCGGCGCATGCACTCCTGCACAGACTGCAAGGCCGTTTACGTTTTCACAAATTGCAGCTTGCCCGTGTCTACAAATAAAAGCATATTTTAATTAGCTTGCAAAATGCGTCTCTGGATTAACAGCGCTGATCTTTTGGGTTATACGGGCCAATAATAGAAAGATAAATCATGGTTTAACACGATGTGTTCTGAGATTTCCAGTCAGAGTTTGCTTAGGCTGAGCTGTCGGTTTTTATTTATTCCCTTTTTGTTTTTAATTTTAGTTCAACCAATAAAACGGCTTAACGACGCTATTAATGCATCTATTATATTTTTCTTAGATCAATAAAATTTTATTTTGATAGTACTGTCTATGTACATCATGAATTCAGATTCTCCACAAAAACACCTTCTCGCCGGCTTTGATATTTATCAGAATTTTATTTGCTCGGTTTTATAGACCCTCGGATAGCTTTACTTACAGAAGTAGAATTAAAAAGAAAGTAATTCTCGTCCCCTGGCGTCCACAATATTCTTTAAAATTTCTTTTAAATAGGGGTTAAGTTCCAAGGGACACATTGTTAAGAGCCGGTAATGCAGTAGCTACACTCAGCGCATGCCAAATTAGCTCAGTTTAGTCAGAATTGACCATTATCTTTTATAGTTACGAATCAAGTGAACATTATTAGTTTTACTTCACTGGGTTTGATGATGCTGGTTACTATTTGCCTTGGCCTTGTTAGCGATTAAAGAAAGCGGAGATAATGCAACGCCGAGCTGAGTTCATGATCTAGACGGAGTCGGTGCCTTGACCATCAAACCAGCACCGTTTACTGCGGTCAACGCAACACCCCACGGCAGCTCCCGCGGGACCTGACAAGGGGGTGGGGTGACCCACTGCTGCAAAACCTAAACAGGGAGGCTAAAGAATACCTTCAGAAATTCTCACCAACCTCTGTGCCTTTTGTGTGATTTCCCTGCATTAGATCGCACAGGGAGAAGAAGCCAGCTCTAGTCTCACCGATGCACTTCCAGTCATTTTATTCCGGCTGATGAGGATTGCAGGGTACTTTTTATAGCACTTTCCTTCACTTTAATCCAATTTTTAAAAGGGAGCTGCTTATTTTAAAAACAGCTTTGGAAGGATTTCAAGCATTTCTCCTCGGTTCCTCATGGCTTTTAGATTTGCAATCCGTTTCTATTTAATTTGGCAAATGCAAAATAAACATACCGCAAGAGCGGACTTCCCCAGAGTAATTTTTATACCTGACTTGTGTAGAGAAATGTATTTGGAAGGCGGCGCTGGGGCTCACGTTTCTTTTAATTTAGATCTGTATTTATGAAGCTAAGCCTATTGATAATAGCCTTCCTGTATACCAGCCAATAAACCAGCTCCTTATGCGGTATTAATTTTGTTAGTAATGATATGGCCCTCATAGGATTCTGATAAGGGTTCGTCTATAGCACATTAACACATCCGAAGTTAGTCGGTTTGGGAAATTACAGACAACGTTACAGGAGGAAATGCGGGAAGGAAAAAAAACCTCGAAGGGTTTCTATAGCTGGGAGATCTACCCCTGTCACCTCATCCCACGGGCCGGTCAGAAGGAAATCGCGCTGTGATGCTCGCCTCACCACGCAGGAGAAATCAGGCGCCTTTCCACAGAGATTCTACGGGCATTTCGAAGTTGTAGCATCCCCTGCCTGCCCTGGTGCTTCCCGGAGGCGCGGAGGGAGGCTGAGGAGGGCCCTGCGGGAAGGCACACTGCCCTCCTGCTGCAAGAAGGAGTTCCTCCAGGGGAATGTCACGCGGTGGGGGAAAAAAAAAAAAAAAAAAAGCTTTTCCCCGTGGCAGGCAAACACTGAGAGACAAGACCACTTGGGGCTTGACAGATCCCGTGGGGCAAGGGGGAAGAAGAGCTCCCTGGGTGTTTTGAAGACCAAGGGTAAGAGCCAGGGAGTTTGGGGAGCCCCGCCTGGCCCGACACCACTCCTCTCCGCAGGCAGCGGCCCCATCACCGCCTCCAGTGCCCTCCCGGACACGGCAGCCGGCTGTCCGGCAGCGGCTCTCGTCCCGGGCGGTGACGACGCCCGGTCGTCTGCCGCTCTCACTCGCCCGACCTTCTGGAAGCGGAAACCGGCCGACGGCTGCTTCTCCAGGCGGTGTGCGGGAAAGAGGAGCGAGTGATGCTCCTCGGGGATGGGCAGCGAGAACTGGGCAGCCTCAGGCTCTCCTTGAGCTAAAGTGCCCTTAGTTCTGCGGGCCAGGCAGTGAGGCGACTTCAAAATGGCACAAGAGAGAGATGATGGAAGTGAAAGCAAGTCATCATTAAGCATTTCATTACGAAATCTATCTGTCTCTCTGCCTGCGTCCCTGCCTGTCTGCTATCTGTCTGCTACATCCGCCACAATTACATATTGACTGGACTGGGCTGTCTAGTATCTCGGTATTTATCTAGCTACTCTTGTTTCTATTATTTAGTACATTGCTTAACGGAGAAGCTTTTGAAGAGGCGAAAAGTGAAAAGACCCAAATGGAGCGGGAAGGAGGGGAGATATAAAAATGATCGTCCAAATATAAACACATCAATAAACACGGTGCACAGCATCCTGCGAGGATCCATTTGAACTGCTCGCGTCTGGATTCTTTCTGTGACATATGTCTGGCTTTATATTTTAAATGGTAATCAGACCTCAGGAAGAATCCAGCGTTAACTAAAGCATTAGAAGCTGCAACCGCACAATCAATCCTCCCAGAGTGGCATTGCTCCCTAAGAGATTCCTCAGCGCAGCGGCGAGCATTTTATCTCCCGGAAAATTAAGCCTAGCCTGGCGTCGTGGCGGTGATGTTAGGCTGCAAGCAGTCCCGTTCCTCGGTAGTTTAACGCGGGAGGCACCAGGCCCCTTTACGGTTTCCAATGATCCGTGATAAACAATAACACGTCTTTTATTTCTTAAAAAAACGAGACAATCAAATAAAATGAGCAGAGGCTGAGCATAAAACACCAGGCGAGCCGTGGCTTTATTAATTTCGTGTGACACGTAGGCTGCGCAGGGAGGTGAACAGGCATTGCTGCTGGAAAGCCCAGCCACGGGGAGAGAGGAGCGACAGTAAAAGCTTCATCTGGACACCGCTCCAGCCTAGGTATAATAAACATCAGGACAGCCGGGCTATTTTATAGCGGTGCGTGTGATAAGAGGGGAGCAAAACCTGGAGGCAGTACCAGCACAGCCCGCTCCTTCCCTTTCCCTTTCCCCTTCCCTTTCTCTTTCCCCTTCCTGGGAGCGCGGCTCCCGCCTGGGCGCAGGCGCTCGCCCATGTGGTGGAAGCGCGCGCGCCTGTGTGTATGGAAATCCATATTACACATTAATATACATCTATCTTCCAAATTCAGAGGTCGACCTGAGAGCAGCTCTGTGCATACGAAACCAGACGGGGAGGGGTTGCTGGGGAGGCCCGGGCTTCCATTGGCTGCGGGCGCCTGCCGTGGTGCGGGGGTATCTCTCATCATATTCAGCATGTTTTGCACAAGAAATGTCAGCCAGAAAGGGCTATCCGCTCCCTTCGCCAAATTATTCCACAACAATGTCATGCTCCGAGAGCCCGGCTGCAAACTCTTTTTTGGTAGACTCCCTGATCAGCTCGGGCAGAGGGGAAGCGGCGGGAGCAGGAGGCGGAGGCGGAGGCGGAGGCGGCTACTATCCCAACAGTGGGATCTACCTGCCACAGGCGTCCGATCTGTCCTACGGGCTGCAAAGCTGCGGACTTTTCCCCGTTCTGAGCAAACGCAATGAAGGTACTTCTCAAAGCATGGTCCCCAGCTCGCACTCCTACGTGTCAGGGATGGAAGTGTGGCTAGATCCCCCCCGGTCCTGTCGCATGGAAGAGCCGGAGAGCCAGCAGGCCACCTCGTGCTCCTTCGCTCCAAGCATTAAGGAGGAGAGCTCCTACTGCCTCTATGACTCAGAGAAATGCCCCAAGGGCTCAGGCGCCACAGACCTCGCTCCTTTCCCCCGGCTGAGTGCCGAGGTCAGCCCAGCCAGCGGCGGCGGCGGGGTCCCCGTCCCGGGCTACTTCCGCCTCTCCCAGGCTTATGGCACTTCCAAGAACTACGGCGCGGGGCCAGCCGGGGCTGCCCCTTTTCCTCCGCAGCCCCCCGGCCGCTTCCAGACGCCTCCATCTTTGCCTCCCGTCCCGGACGCGGGGAGGAAGGAGGATGAGGAACGCTCTCCAAGCCCCTTGGCGTGCGTCTCCCAGAGGGAGGACGAGACCCAGGCTTCATCTTCCACCGCAGAGGAGCTCTCTCCAACTCCGTCAGAGAGCAGCAAAGCTTCTCCCGAGAAAGAGCCTGTAGGTAAGCGAATGGTGATGGTGATGGTGGTAGTGATGATTAAAGAGAAAGAAAAGAAAAGAAAGAAAGAAAGAAAGAAACAAACAAAAAAAAAAAAAAAAGAAAAAAAAGGGAAAGGAAAGGAAAAAAAAATTAAAGAATATAGCCGTTGAGGATTATAGCGGCATTGAGATGCGAAAGGAAGATCCCAGCTGCCCCGCGGGGCTGCCAAGAAGCGCTGCTCAGACTGACCTTCTGAACTTTATAATATTCGGGCATGGGGTTGCCGTAAAAATTAATGTCCATCCTATAGTTTAAAACCCTTAGAGCCTCCTCTATGGGCAACTTTAGCCTGCATGCTGCTAAAACATATAGAAAAACAAGATCAATCTCTCCCCCGTGATGTGAAGGTACCTACCAGATAACAGAGATGTTTGTAAAGCATCCAAAATAAGCAATAGGCAGTGCCAATAAACAAACCTATTAACGCGGTAAGTTATATTTTACGATCCAGAATGCTTTTCGGAATAACAACCGCACTGAAATGTGCCATCCATGAGCTGCTATCAAATTAGACTGATGAATGCACGGCAAATATCCCTCAGCATCCACACTAGATAACAAAGCTGTTATTTATACATTTCCTTATTTATTTCACTTTCGTGTCGCCCTGGCAAATACAAAAAACCCACGACAAAACAAAACAAAAAAAAAAAAAAAAAAAAAAAAAAGCAACGAAAAAACTCCCCTTCCCCGGACGGCAGACTTTTCAGGAACTTCTCTCCGTCTGCCTTTCAGATGCCCTGTTATTCCTTTCAGGCGACCCGTTGGAAAGTAGTATTTAAAGAAAAGGAAAAAAAAAAAGGGGGGGGGGGGGCAGCGAAAAACTGGTTAGAGAGCCAACCCCAAACCACTAACCACTCTGAGCCATCAAGGGATTGGTGTTACCTCTTTACCAGCCAGTTCCACTGATAGAAATCACCTCGAAACACTTTTGTTATTGTTATGTTTGTATTTTTTCTTCCCTGAAATGGTTGGAAAAGAGAAGGCCATGGCGAAACACTCCGGAAAGGCAGGGGCTGAAGGTAGGGAGGCTCCGGCTCCCCAGCTCACCTTGTTTTCCACCTCCGTAGCACACTTACAAAGTCCAGATCCAGGAGGCTCTGTTTTTTTGGAAGCAGGTGCCTGGGGGGAAGGAAATAAGACTGCAGGCCCTTCACCGACTGCCCACAGTACCAGAGGTCTCGGAATAGCAGACAGGGAGAGGGTAGGAGCTCGTTTTGGAGGGTCGGAGATGAAGGATAATCTGGGGCACGCTGCCCCACCAGAGGCTGTCCGGAGGTTTTTGAGCATAGGCAGCTTTTACCCGGACATGTCCAAAACCTTTGGGAACCCGTTTTGAAGCTCTCGGTTCCCACAAGGATAGGCCACATTCCACTTCTCCGCAGCTGGTGGAGTGAGCCCAGTGCACATGCAGACACAGACATGCACAGAGGCTCCTTCCACCCTCGCCCCCACAGCTTTTTACCTCCCACCCGATGGTAACGTCCATTTTTTACTTTCTCAAAACTAGGCAATTCAAAAGGAGAAAATGCAGCAAACTGGCTCACGGCAAAAAGTGGCAGAAAGAAACGATGCCCCTATACCAAGCATCAAACTCTCGAGCTGGAAAAGGAGTTTCTATTCAATATGTACCTGACTCGTGAGCGTCGCCTAGAGATCAGCCGCACAGTCCACCTCACAGACAGACAAGTTAAAATCTGGTTTCAGAACCGCAGAATGAAACTGAAGAAAATGAACAGAGAGAATAGGATTCGGGAGCTCACAGCCAACTTTAATTTCTCTTGATGAACCTATAAATACATCTTTATGGTTTAAAGAGCCAGTATCATTTTCCTAGGCTGTATACATCCGCACCTGTATGAATTAATGATTTTAGGCGCTCTCAATATGTCCTTAACCTCTTAAGAGCTACTTTGGGGGGTGGGCGGACTAAAGTCATGCTAAAGCACAAAATGCCGTGTGTGAACCTCCCCTCTTCCTTCAGCCTTTCCCGGCGCCAATTTGTTCCTCTAAGCTTTGAAACACACACACAAAAAATACCATTTCAGGAGCTGCAAATATGCTTCCGCCTATCTCTCTCGAAAAGTAAACAATCCTGGTTAAAGGTGCATTCTCCTAGAATATAAGTGCTGTAACTTGGACTGTACGTAGCTGCACATTGAAGAATTTAAGCATCGCCATATTTCTATATATTGGGAGCTTTCCCCTTCTCTGTTTGCCTTTTCTCCCCCTCCCCCTTTTTTCCTTCGAAAAGCGGGACTTAAAATAATGAAATGCAGGCATCCTTTAAAAAGGCTTCACGGGAACGGGTGTTAGGAGTGTTTGGTTTTTTTTTTTTTTTCCCCACTTTCCTTAAAAGTCAATATTTCAGCTTTAAATTTGGCCAGGAAAATGAAATATCTTCTCTTTAAAGGTATAAAAGGGTTCGTTTTACTCATGGACTAAATTATTACACTTACCTCTGAATTTCTCTCGCTGGTTGTAGATATTTACTTAATGTAGTTTTGCTTAAATATGTGAATTTGGTGATTTTCTTTTGTGTCTATATATAACGTTACCATTGGTAACGCATGACAAGCACACAGAAATTCCCCCTTGAGAAGAAAATAGTCACTTTTTTCCTCACTAATTTCACTGAAAAGTATATATCCTGAACATCAGATGGACTTTCTGAGCCAGAGTCTGAGATTGTGAGGGAGAACATATTCATCTTCCTTTATACTGTGAAGTTACATGCATTAAAGGGTCAAACATATAGGTGAAAAAAATTAAAAATATTAAAAAAGGGGAAAAACTATAAATACAGATATGAATAAATGTCTATTATTATTAAAATGCCGATAGTGTTTTAAGCAAATGCATTCTATCATTATTATAAATGTTAGTTCTAGCTATATCTAGTTCTTACGTTAAATCTGAATAAATTAATATTGTAATGCTGCTGTGCGTGAAAAAAACCGATGTTTATGTTCTCATAGAAGAATAATAAAAAAAAAAAGTGGAATGAATCCTTTTAATTTTACCTCTTTTTGTGACTGTTTATCCTCAGGTTCTACTTTATGTCTTCAAGAACTTTTACAACAGGAATAGTTGCCTAAACCCCCTGCAATTACTTTAGGAATCTATTTAAATATTACCTAGACGGTCGTAATTTGTCTGGGCCATATAGCGATGGTGCTCTAAGGTTTGTCGGCTTTTGTTCAGTTTTATGACTTGCTAGTATATCTGGATTGTTGCTGTCTTGAACGAGTGGTTTCAGTTGACTGAGGAACTGCATAGACTGAGGAAGCAAATTACTATTTCTTGAGGGTAGGGAAACGATATATTTCTTTTCTTCTTCCTTTTTTTTTTTTTTTTGGTTATTCGAACACCTACAAGTGTGCGGAGATCTTTAACTCCAGAGGACGTTGACAAAATTCTAGCTTTATATCAGGGCTGAGAAGAAATCGTAAAGGTGAGCTCATGGGGAGGGAGGAGGGGGGGGTACACCGGCCTCGCCTCCCTGCCAGCGGGCCCCTCCAGGCAAGGCTATTCCCTACCTGGCTGCATGTGGAAGAGCTTATTTCACACAGGCTGCCTCTTTTTTTCTTTCTTTTTTTTTTTTTTTTTTTTTTTAAATCCTCTCTTCCTTGCTGCATGTATAGCTAATAGGGTCTTGCACAAAGGGAAGGCAAAAGGAAGGCTGGAAGAAAAGAGACAGCTAATGCTTCCTTGCAAGGATGTATGTACGCCGGGAGGAGGGGGGACAGACTTTGAACCCGGGCTTCTCGGGAGCCGTTAGCTTTTCGTGATGTAACATTGTCGTGCACGGCCCTTTTTTCCCCGATTACATCTGCATGGAAAGGCGAAGGCTGCCCGCGCGCGTGTGTGTGGGTGGTTGTTATTATATTTTACTCTTGTTTTCATTAACCCACCCGAAGCTGGCCGGGGGGCGCGGAGGGGCGCCGGAGGGGTGGGCGGGAGGGCGAGAGGGATGTTTTAGTCACGTTTCTGGTTTTATTTTCGTAGCGGGATCCTTGCGTTAAGGACCACGGCAATGGGGAAAGTAATAATTAGCGCCTGAGAACTGCTCTGTGGTTTAGGTAGTTTCATGTTGTTGGGGCTCCACCTTTCTCTCTACAGCACGAAACTGCCTTAATTACTTCAGTTGATATCATCACCAGGTATGCTTGGTGCAAGGGTCCTTTCTACCCGAAGAAATCTTAGCGCTGAAGTGAACTGTAGGCGTCAAGTCCCAATGCCATTGTTTCCCATCTGCAGCGGAGCCTCCTTTGATTCCTCAGATAAACACGGCAGCCGAGGGGGGAAGCTTGACAAGTTCTTCAAGGTTAGCTAGCTCCTAAGCGAGTCCCTGCCTGCTTGCGGGTTTTTAATATATCTCGTTGGCTGCATTCAAGGTCAGGTGCGTTTTTGCATTCCGCTCGGCGTGGGTCGAGCTCGGGGGGCCGGGGGGAGGTGGATGGCTGTTTTGTTTTTCAATGGGATTTATTAAAAACCAAGAGACCTGAAAGCGTGCCCGGAGGAGGAGGTGGGGAGGGATCCAATCTTCCTGCCCCGCTCCGGGCGTCATCTCAAGCAAGAGCCCGGAGCGCAGCGCCCGCGGCCAGCTGGACCCACTGGCGGCGGGGGTGCCCGGGCCCGCTGGGAGCTCTCGGGCCCCGTGCTGTGGTGGCCGGCACTGCCGGAGCCCGGGCCACGGCTCCGCCGCCTCCGCGCCTCCGCTGTCGGGCCCGCTACCCCGGGGCTGCCCGGGGGCGCCGGCTGCCTCGCGGCCCGCAAGGCCTCGGTTACGATCACGATTGCGGTGCGGGCTCTCCGCGGCGGCGGAACGGGCAACAGCGACCTCTCCGGGCCCGCTGCCGTCGCCGCCGCCGCCGCCTTTTGTGTTCGCAGCGCGACCGCGGGCAATGGGCGGGCTCCCGCCGGGCTCTCCGCCAGCAGCCGGCACCGGGGCGGCCGCGGAGCGGGGCACCCTTCGCGGAGGAAAGGAGGGTGGGGAAAAGGACAGAAAACTCACGCGTTGCTCTTTTTTTTTTTTTTTTTTTTTTTTTTTTTAGCCGTCGTGATTAATTTTTTCCTTAAAAAAATAACAATAATAAAACATAAAAACTTTTTCGAAACTTCAGGCTGGGCTGCAGGAGCTCAGATGAGTTTGGATAGCGGATTTCAGCCATCCTCAGAAAAGCAGTCGTCCCCGGCCGGGGCAGGAGCAGAGCTCTGCATTGCAGTCAAATTTAAGTATTTGTGTTCGCCTCTACACACAAGGTCTGACGGGCAATCGGCAGGGGCTGTGTACATTTCGGGGAGTGTATTTACAGTGCCTGTGTCTGTGTGTGCCTCTATGGCGTCTTTTTGCCTTTGCCCTTTTGATTCCCAGTTGAATCGCCTCATCCTGATTTTGGACTGCTTCCTCTAAATTCTGAATCATTTTTCCTCTCCACTGTGCCAAAACCCCTCCGTGGCTTCGTACCACCACCGGTTCCGTGAGAGAGGTCTGCAGTGGCAGGAAACCCTGGGGAAAGGCGATCCTGAACTTCCCGTTCAGGAGAGATAGCCAACGCCCGCGAATTCCTGCCCCGCGCCCGCGTATGCTCCGCGCCTCTGTGGTGCGTGGCTAATGAAGCAGCGCTTGCAGATGCCCCTCCGCTTAAAAGCCGACGGGATCCTTCGTGATGCAGCCGGGGGTCGGAGCTAGCGGAATGGGAGCTCAGCTAGCTCGGTTATGTTGGGATGGTGGACAGGGAGTACTTTTATTCGGACATGATCGCTCCAGAAGTGCTTCGTTCCTGGAAATTCTGGAATTTCACATAGCATTTTTATGTCAATGTCTGCCTTGTTTGGGTTTTTTTGCCCCCGAAAGTGTAAGACGCCAAAACCTTAAGTAATTTCCAAAACTGACGAAGCGAAATCGCCTTCATGGCTCGTACGAAAAATGTACGCTGGGTGAAAATGGATCTAAAACGGCCATAAAAGAGTTGAATATCCCAGCGTTATTATCAGCAACGTGACGGCGTGAAAAATGTCCAATTATATGCTGTATTTCTCCTCTTGCTTTCTGTACAACCTCTCCTGCCTCTTGGATGCTGGCAGTGAACAAATGCGGAATTTTACAGGGGAAATAAAAATGCAGTCACGTTCTTTTAAGCGCTATTGTTATTGTTATTCATTTGCTATTAGTTTTGGTGAGGAACCAAAAAAATAAAACCCGCTGCTCAAGTTGAAAACCCAAATTCGAATATAAACGTCCAGGACTCCTGCAGCTAAGATTATTTTTTTCTGAATGGAAAAAGGAAGTTCTACAATCACATTTCACCACAGCTGACTCTTAATAATAAATACAAATGACGTGGAGTTCCGTCTTTCCAGGAAAGAAATACAATTATTTTTTTCTATTATGGAGTGTCTATACAATGGGAGAGAGGAAAAAAAAAAAAAAAAAAAAAAAAAAAAAAAAAAAAAAAAAAAAAAAAAAAAGCAAAAAAGCCGAGAGAGCTTTATTTGCATTTTGCATTTTTTTTAATTGTTAGAAAATAACGGGCCCCTTGTTTATTGAGATCTTGCAACTGTTTCACGATTTTCGAACTCTAATAGGGGATAATAGTTTCATTATGGGCCTTTGTAATTTTACTGTGGAAGAGAGAAGTGTTAAAAGGAGACCTCTGTAAGATTTCGGATTAAACTGTTGAGAAGACATGAAAAGAAAAAGAAAAAAGGAGAGCGAGAGAGAGAGAGTGAGAGAGAGAGCCCACATAGCGATGCAAAACTAATTAGAACCACACTTTCGTATGCACAATATTTACACGCGATTTTAATCATTACTCTGTCGTCCCTACCACTTACTGGGCTCTATTTTCAATACAAGATATTTCGAGTAAATGGAGACTCTCGCGGAGATTTTTGTGCCCCCTGCATCTTAGTGACCGCACTCCTTCGCCGGCCACGGGGATAAACAGCGTGAATGTCGGCCAGGGAGAAACCAGGGAGTCGCAGGCATGTTTGCCAAGAGCTCAGCCACTACTTTAATTCCTAACACTGGACTTGGATCTGGCCGCCTCTTACTTTCCCCCGCGCACCCTCCCCTCCTTCTGCGGAGGATTGTAACCCTCCGCTCGGCTTCCGATGCCGCTAGCGTGTGTCCTGCAGTCACAGGAGTTGCCAGCAAATAAATAACTATATTTGAACATAAATTTGATTCACCAGAATGCAGGACGGCCGGCTGCGAACGCCCCTTTGATAGCCGCCTGGAGAAGCAGGGTGCCTTTCGGCAGAGGGGAGACGGGGCATTTTCTCCCCTTTCCCCCCGCTGCTTCCCTGCATAGCTGAAGAATTAATTGTGGTGATAAATACCGCAGCCCGGCTCTGCCCGCACTCCTTCCCTCTCGGCCAGGACGGCTGCTCCCCTCCGGCCGCCGCCGCACCGCGGCCCAGCCCCGGCTCCTGTCCTCGGCCTGGCGAGGGGGTCCCGGTCCAAGGGCAGGGGCAGCGGGGAGGACGAGGAGGGTGTTTCGGTCACTGCCGCGCCGCGCCGTGCCCGGCGGGGTGGGGTGGTGAAGTGCAGTTTGGTGCGGGCCAGGCTAAATACCCAGCCAGCGTCTGCCCCCGTCCTTCTCCGGCCGGGAGGGGAGGGCCGGCTCTGCGCCGGCGTTTCGGGGGATACGTTGAATTTGACTTTCCGCTGCCAGCTCAGAGCCGAACGGAACGGTATTATTTACAGTGGGTTCCCAAACTAAACACAATAGTATAATTTAACCTTTCCAAGCACTCGTAAATTTTTACTGCTGTGAAACACAGCGATGCAAATGAGCGCGCTCATAGTTACTGACTTAATAACAACCCCGTGGCTCCCGAAACAATAACTCCTTATGAAATATAATAAATATATATTTAAATACAGTATACCGCAACTACTATTTTGCTCTTTTTATTGCTTCAGTTATTGTATCATTTTATGTGAAGGTCTCCGATCACAAGGGTGGCAGGATTTTCTTTTCGCGGAGAACACGACCCACTGATGGGATGATTAATTTTGATATAAAATAGTCCGCTAAAACGAAAAAAAAAAAAAAAAAAAAAAAAAAAAAAGAGAGAGAGAGAAAGAGAGAGAGGGGAGAGAGAGAGGAAGAGAGGGAGAAAGAAGGGAGGGGGGCTGTAATATGGAATGTGATCTTTTAATCTCAGTTGGCCGCAATTAAAACAAACCCCGCCGTATAACTCAAATATCCCTTTGCATAAAAACATATGGCCTCGCTATAAAAATTATGGCTGGAAAACACTGACCCATTAATAGCCCGCGGACTGATTTATACTTTATTGTTCTGCTCCCCCGCCACGTGACAGGCGCAGCCAATGGGCGCCTGCGCTGCCCTCAACTTATTACTGACTCTACTTCTCCGCCAGCACCAAGTTGTTACGTGAAACCCGCAGCCCCGAACCGCGGCGGGTCCGCCGCCGCCCGCCCGCCCGCCCGCCATGTCGGCTCCCGGGACCCTCAGCAATTACTACGTGGACTCCTTCCTGGTGCCGGAGGGGGACGAGCTGGCGGCGCCCCGCTACGCCCCCGCCCCGCTGGGGCCGCCGCCGCGGCCGGCGGCGCTGGCCGAGCACCCCGAGCTGGCCCCTTGCAGCTTCCAGCCCAAGGCGCCCGTCTTCGGCCCCCCCTGGAGCCCCGCGCACCCCGCCGGCGCCAGCGGCGTCCCCGCCGTCTACCACCCCTACGCGCACCACCAGGCGCCCGTGGCACCGCCCGACGGCAGGTACATGCGTTCGTGGCTTGAGCCTGTGCCGGGCTCCTTGTCTTTCCCCGGGTTACCTACCAGCAGGCATTACGGCATTAAACCTGAACCGCTGGCGGCCAGGAGGGCTGACTGTACCACGTTTGACACTCACACTTTGTCTCTCTCTGATTATGCTTGTGGTTCTCCTCCAGTTGATAGGGATAAGCAAAGCCACGAAGGCGCATTCTCTGAAAGCAATGGAGAAAGTGAGGCAAACGGAGAGAAACCGCAGATCGATCCAAGTAAGTGGGACGGCAAGGGTAATGGACTTCAGGGCTCTGCGCCGGCCGCGGGGAGGTGTCGAGGCCCTGGGGCAAACTACGCGGCCGAGCTCCGGCCGCTGCCGCCGCCGCTGCGCCAGCCCGCCGGGGTCTGCCATCTGCAGAAGCCAGCTCTGCCTTTCTCAGGCTCGAACGGGATCTAGGACTGCTCTGGCTTACCAGGGTGAAAGGAAAACAAAAACTCACCCTATAACTGCAACTTAAACAAATATTTAAAAAATAAATTAAAAAAAAAAAAAAAAAAAAAAAAGAGAGTGAGAAAGAGAAATGCGATAGCCGCCCATCCCCGCTCCTGCCACCCCATCAGACTCAGCAGGACGTGCTCACATCCTCCTGCCTCGCCGCGCTCCCAAGCGTGGGCAGACGCCGAGGAGAGGGGTGCCTAGAAAGCACTGGATGTGAATCTGATCTTTTCTGAGACGGCTCTCAGGCCAGGGCGGCTATTGCTGGGCTCAGAACAGAAACCTCGCCGTTGACTTGGTTCCTCCCCTCCCCCTTTCGTCTCCTCGGTGGAAAACCCCGGGCTGGATGCTCCCAGGACTACGAGACTGGTGGCAGAGCGCCTCGGGATTACTATCGCGATTAACGCCGTGCGAATTAGAGGGCGAGGGTTTAATTATGCCAGCTGTAGATTAACTCGCCAGCTCCCTGGGTCTTGCCAGGGATGACACAGGAGAAGGTAGAGATTAAAAAGACAATTTCGATGACATATTGATCTGGCTGGTCACTCCCCGGGCTGGCAGTTTGAGGTGTGGGGAGGCCAGGAAGGAGGGAGGGAGTTAGAGAGAGAGGAAGAGAGAGGAGGAGAAAGTATTTTAAAATTGTAGTCTCGAAACAATAAAAAAGGCGAGGGGAGGCGGGGGCAGCGGGGCTTTGCCGCGTGTGGTTGCGTGTGACCTCCCCATGTGTCTGTGTTTTGGAGTCCATTGTGCCTCACCGAGCCCCTGTGCCTGGGGAAATGAGAGCCACGTCCTAAACACGAATACCGGGACACCTGGTGGGCTGTTTCTGCGTGGATTTTCCTCCCAGCCCCCTCCTTCCACCTCCCACCCGCCCCCTCAGCCTGAACTTCTGTTGTTTTCGTTGTAGATAATCCAGCTGCAAACTGGCTCCACGCAAGGTCCACCAGGAAAAAGCGATGCCCTTACACCAAGCATCAGACACTGGAACTGGAGAAGGAGTTTCTGTTCAATATGTATCTCACTAGGGACCGTAGATACGAGGTGGCCAGACTCCTCAATTTAACAGAGAGACAAGTGAAAATCTGGTTTCAGAACAGGAGGATGAAAATGAAGAAAATCAACAAAGATCGAGCGAAGGATGAATGATGGCGACCCGTGGGTTAAAATGAAAATGCATAAAGTAAAAGGAAAAAAAAAAAGAAAGAAAGAAAGAAAAGAGTTAAAACAAACAAACAAACAAACAAAAAATCATCCCCTCGAGCCCTGCCATGCAATGCGTCTGGGTCCAGGCCTCATTTTTCCCTTGGCAAATTCTGATTATGATTGTACAATGGTAGTCACAGAGGCCAGATTGCCAGTAGAGGTACAGTAAGACTTTTAATTTTCTAATAGGAAAGAAAAAGGGGGCATTAGCACGAAAAGGCTGTTTAACTGGCTTGTATAAACCTACCTGTTTCTTCACTTAACGAAAGAAAAAAAAAAGAAAAAACTACCTTTTCATAATGCACAACTATTTACGGACTGTATAGTTTAGTCTATGTAGTTAATTTTATTCGCTCTTTGCGTGGCAGAGAGATCTCTGCTCTAATACTTGAACACTGTGTTTTATTGTGGTAATTATGTTTGTGACTCAATTTATGTGCTTGGGTGCTGTACCGGATGTAATGGTGTAAGCTAGAATTCAATTTGAACTCAGGTTGTTTATTATAAAAATTGCATAGAGTATAGCTCTGTAGTGTATTAAGTCTTTTCTGTATAATTAGACAGTTAACCTTTGATTGTAAAATATATATATTATATATATCCCAATGCAAAATAATTAAAAAAAAAGTAGAAAAAAACGTTCGTTCGGGATGTCTGGGAATTACGGTTCTCAAAATATGAAGCAAGTCATTTTAGTATGCACAGTTGATATATATATAGTACTGTCTTCGTCGGTTGTATATATAATCTATATATTAAAAAAATAAATAAACAGACTAGCTTAAATATTGTTTTTGCACCAGTGAGCAGTTAGCAGATTTCGGAGCTATACGTATATGTGAAAAAGGTAACTACCTATGGTTTATGTTTGAATTTTAATCGAATGATTTGATGGTTATTGTAATGAAGGTTAATTTTATTGATAATAAATTATACATTATAAAAAACTACATTTGGTTATTGTAAATTTGTATTGATTAAAAAAAAAATCTGGGAAGTTATGTTGATGCAGAACATACACTGTCTATTTTGAAACAGTTACCTCATGGCCTACTGACCAAATCGTTGTGTTGAAATGATATTTAACTTTTTGCCAAATAAAATATATTGATTCTTTTATATTTTGTGATGTTTTAACATTATTGATTAGAGGTTCTTTCACGGTGCACCGAATCCCGCCAGCAAATGTGGCAGGGCTAGGGCATCTGCAGAAGTGAGGCGAGAAGTGATATTATTTTCGAGCCAAGGCAAATCCATGGTTCTATAAACACAGCCTCCAGGTGATGGAAATTTGGTCTTATATTCATCCTGGAGAGACTCGCGTCCTAAATGCCATAGCTTCTCTGAGGGTAGCGATTTCTTCCACCACCCCCCCACCCCGCACCTTTCCCAGTATGATTTGGTAAGCTGGCGCTTAGCAGTGTGCGAAGGGAGCCCCGTGGATGGCAGCGGCGCACGGTGCCGAGCTAACGCCGTTTTAATAAAACTCGCCGGCGGGGCTGGGGAACTAGGACCAAACCAAAATGTCCGACGTTCTTTAGTGCGGACAATAACGTAAATCAGCTCAGACAGCGACATTTAAACTGAGATTGTTCATTAGCCTCCACCAGAAAATGTCCAGCATTAAGTGTTCTTCCACAGCCACTATGAGAAGACTCGCTTTACCGGGGCGTTCACTTCAAATTCCCTGCTAGAGACGATTGCCCATGCAAAATATGTTATATCAACCGTCATCCATATTTTTTCCTTCCCTCGCCTTCACTTTTGTATGTTTCCCCCTTTTTAAATGTCCCGTGGCAAATAAATACAACCGGTTGCGGTTTACTATCACCTCAGATTATATACGTATTTATAGATAGATATAGAAACAGACAAAATTTTACTAACAGTTATGGTAGAATTGATGGTGTCAGTTTTAGTCGCTGGTTTAGCTGAAGGAAAGTGGTGGGCTGGCAACAGTCTACAGCAGCCAACACGAAATTTTATTTATTTCTTAAAAGAGAGGGATGGTTTCTCCGGAGTGGAAGATTTCCATACATCCCCTCCCCCGCCGCCCCAAGCCAAACCAAGCTCAGCAACAAAAGAAAATAGCAAAGTCTATGAGCTTGCTGAAATTTACCCTTGTTTTGGGCGGACATCTTACTGCTCACAGTGGATATCCTCCATAATATGAATCGCAGCACAGCTCTGCGCCACACCGACCCTTGTTTGCAAATACGGTGAATAACAATAAAATCCTTCTTGTTTTATGAAGGTACTTTTACACATATAGACATATATATATGTATATGTATATGTATTGAAAGCAAAATAGGACGGAACACGCTTATGGTCTTGGCAGAAGTTGTTGTTAGGAAAATTCAGAGCCATACTACAGTGCAATAAAAGAAAATGACTGCTGTAACCGTTTATGGGGTGTAAAACGCTGCAGGGCTGAAGACAAAACTTAGGGAGCCGGCAAGAAGTTTACAGATGTGCAGAACTGCGGGAGGGGAAAAAATGCTTTCCACTTCACCTTAAAGAAAAAAAAAAAAAAAAGAAAAAAAAAGAAAAAAAAATTCCAGGGTAAAATTTGACGAGTTCTAATTAGCAAAAGGGAGCTCGTTCTGGCGTGCACACGCACAAAAAAGCCCCTAATTGATCCCCGAGCCAGTATTTGGGGATGCTGGGACGCCCTCTGTTGTTGCAGACAGAGGCAACTTCAAAGAATCAGCATTAAGAGTGTGTAATAAATGACGGGTCTGCAAACTGTCTGGAATTCGACTCTTAATGAGTTTACAACTGTCCAGCCACAATTAAGATTTTCTACAAAAGCCTTTTCATTTGTTTTGTCTGGCTGTTTTAGATAAAGCGGGAGAGCGGAAATAACAACCTTTTATTGGCCTTCCCGTGCTTAAATCCAGGCTGGGAGGTGGACATTCATCTTGCCGTGGGCCGGCGGGCAGAGGCGCGGGCTCCGCCGGGCCGGGCCGAGCGGCGGCGCGGCAGTGGCGGCCCAAGGGCGGCAGGTGGCGCTGTGAGCCCGCGAAACAGCGCCCGGCCGCCCTCCGCCATCAAGCGCTCGGCCGCCTCCCCGACAGCTCCTAAAATGTCGACTTTATGGGAGCATAACTGTGCGTGGAAGGGCTGCCCTGGTTTTAACAAAGACCGATAGGTTTGAGGGTGCTTTTTTTCCCCTTATCCCCGAGATTTTTCCCGCCTTATCCGGCCGGCCGTGTGCCGTCAGGGAGGCTTTCGCCGCCCGGCCGCGCTCAGTGCACTCGTGGCAAAAGTAAGGGTTGATCCACCCCAAGGACGCAATGTGCTTTTATTATCCTCAAAATACCGAGACATTTCCTATTATGTCATAGAGACAGACGGAACCCTGGCACGGAACTGCCAGCTCCTCCTTTTTCTCCCTCACCCTAAACCGTTGCTCTTCTCTGCTTAAGCTCTGAGCCTGCAAACAGGGTATCCTGATTTCCCGAAGGGCTGCTGTGAAATGAAATATTGGGCGAAAGGGAGAATTGAAGGGTTCGGGCCGGATGTGAGAGGGTCTCCCCGGCTCAGCTTGGGAGGAGAGCACCCGAAAATCTTCACCCTTGGAGCTCTGGTGCCAACCGATGGATTTTCCATGTCCTTGTCCGCTTCGCGTGACTGTGACAGCCGTGCGGGAAACAGGCAGTGCTGCAAAAATCTTGTTTGAAAATTATTTACCGGCGGGTGAAATTCTTCAACAGCTGTCTTTGATACAAATAAAAAGCCCTGCTTGTGTCCGGAGCAATTTCAGCTCTGTGGGACCCGTTGTGGTTATATTACACAGATGTGAGAAGGCTGATGCTCTGCAAACTTGACGGGTCTCTCAAAGTCATTCCTAACTTGTTCTCGCCGTCTATTTTGTTTCCTTGAATAATTTTCTTCTTTTTTTCTCTCTCTCTCTCTTTTTTTTTTTCCCCCTTCCCCCCCCCCCCCCCCCCCCCTTGCTTTTGTTGGCTCCCGCGTCTTGAGAATGAGGCTTAGTGTGGAGTTGTGGAATATTTTCAGATGGCAATTGCCAAAAGAGACGGGGAAAAAAGTAATTGGAAGGAAAATAAATGCAGGAGGAAAGGAAGCATAAAATATGGGCTGAAGTATAAATGTTGTATTTCGTAAGTTTAAGCCAGATAACTAAACAAATCGCTGCATAGTACTCTGTAACAGAACTCCTTTCTCTGCATCTTACTTACATTTCCTTAAATGAAAGCCATTCTCTTTATATCGAAATTCAGAGCTGGGAATGCACTGAGCTAGTTTTTTTCCCGCACTGTTTCAAAGATTAAATTCTTTCTAGGGATAAAGACTAACAGCCACTCCCTGCTTTCTAACAAGAGCCTTCCTATCAAATGTTTGTCTACAATGGCATTGCTAAACTTGTTATGAGTAATTATTTTTTTTCCTTGGGCAGTAAAATTATATTGAAATTAAAAAGTGTTTATGCATCGTCATACTAAGTAATAACTTGGCACAGCATGTTCCATTATAATCGTGGATAAATTATGGCGAGAACAGATTCCAAACCGACAAAAATCTTCTCTACTACGAACCACATCAAGATACTGCTTTGTACACGAGCCATAATCATGTAGTGCTCCCAGGTCGCTTATAACTTACGAGCACGGTTTTATCGTTACATTTTACTTCCCGGAAAAGCTCAGTGCCAAAGAGGGGTAGTCCAGATCTTACAAGGAAAAAAAAAAAATATATATATATACAATGAATCCGTCCTAGAGGATTATTTTTAAAGTGTGCGAGAATATTGCCATGACCAAAAATTTAAAATCTGCGCCTGTTCGCCCTTTCCCGATTGGAAAAAAATGAATTCGAATGAAAAGCGCTTTTACAGGCGTGGGGATCTAGTCTGATTCTGTAAGTGACAAAAAGAGAAATTTCAGAGAGTGTTTCAGAAGCAGCGTTTATGCCTAAGTCGCAGAGGGTGGGGGGAGTCAACAAGGTGGCGGGGACCCATGGCTAGGGGTCCTTCTAGCATTTATTCAGTGAAGGCTTTTCGGTAAATCTAAAGGACTGGCAGGGAAAAATAAGCTGAAGGCAAAATACATTAAAAAAAAAAAAAAAAAAAAGTGGCGGCGATAAACACACGGAAGCAAAGGAAAATACATAAATGTGCAAATTGTAGAGAATCAGAGAGCTCGAAATACAACCACCCAGGCAATCTATTCGGTCCTACGCTATCCATATTTAAGTCTAGACATTGGTTATATCTGCTGTTTCTTTTTTTCTTGCATCTTGGTATGTTGTCACCAGAGGAGCAATTTATTGGTCTAATGCCATCTACTTCAGCCTCTTTGATCTTCTTGGTCGTCGTCTTGTTTGCATCACATTCGTTTAAGTTCTTGGGCCTCTATTCCCTTCCAGCAGCCTCTTCTGCAGGCGTGTTCCCGCACCGTGATTGCGACCTCAGGGATATTGTCTAATATTGGTGAATTGGAAGAAATAACCCAAGGGGCTCTTTCGGCCGCTTCTCCCTTTTGCCTGCGAATAATAACTGCGTTTTCACCTACTTTACACTTGCCAAACATTTACATACATCCACCACATCTGCATGCTCTGAAGCACCAGTATCTCAGGGATCTGGCTTTCAAGAATTGACTTGTTTCTGTCAGTAACCTGTGTTCATGGGGCTGCAATAACCACGCATAAAGGGTGCCAAAGGGTGCGCGGGTGTGTGTTGGAGGTGTTCGGGGGGAGAGGGTGATCCACGTTTACAAAACATAAAGTTTAGGGTCCGTGCGACATATCGCCAAGAACAATTTTAACTGGTGAGAAAGCCTTTGTACACGGGGCACCAAACTATAATTGAAAGGAGAATTTCCGGGGCAATTCCATTGTGCTTCTTCCAGTTTATGATGTGCAATACAGGCAGGCAGTAAAAGCTGTCTTTACCAAGACTCCCTGTCTGAGGGAAGGAAACTCATTTTACGATCCGTTTAAAGGAAGGGCACGGAGCAGCATCCTCAATGGAGAGCCATTCGCATTGTTGGGGATCCCAGTGTTTAGAAAAGCAGCAACTCTCCCCGTCATCCGAGCGTACCGCTGCCGCCTCTCGCTCTGGACTGTAAGGTATGTAGGGCGGAAAGGTGACTCGGGCAGTAAACAGGCGGCGGCGATTTCGAGTCATTTGCAGGCGATTTAATCAACTCTGGAGATTCGGTTTATTCTGTTGTGGGTTTTTTTAGGTTGTTTTTTTTTGTTGTTGTTGCTTTTGTTTTTGTTTTTTTCTTCCTGAGACATTCAGAAAGTTAAGTCCTTTTTTTTTTTTAACATTATTTGTGGTGGGTGGTAGGGCTTTTTTTTTGTGTGTTCTGTTGTTGGGTGGGAGTTTTTTGTTTAGTTGATGTCGTTGGGGTTTTTTGGGGGGGTTGGGGTTTTGATTTTTTGTTTGTTTGTTTTCTTCCCCTTTCCTTTCCCGGGGCGGGTGACGGTGATCTTTTTTCCCCCCCACACCCGAGGCTGACTGCTGGGAAGCGCCTTGATTCCCAAGGCTCAGCCGCCCCTCGGGACCGGAGGGGGGTGCCCTCGCAAACCCTGTTGCAGGGTAACCGCCTGCTTCTTGCCGTTACGAGAAAACAACGCGGGGGGGAACGAGCCACCTCCTTTAAACCTGACACACATATATTTATATATATAGATATATATATATAATTTTTTTTTATATAAGCTTTAAAATTTGTTTTTTCCCAGCGGCCCCCCGGCCCGTCGGCGGCCCCGCGGGGCGCGGTGTCCCCGGGGGCCGGGCGGGCGGCGGCGGCGGCGGCTGGAGGGCGCTGCCGGGCGCGGCGGAGGCGGCGGCGGCCCCGGCCCCAGCCCGTCCATGGCCGGGCACCGTCGGGCCCCGGCCGGCACCACCTGTGAGGCGGGCGGGGATTGGCGGGCGGCGTCACATGACCGGTCACGTGCTCCGGGCAGCTCGGTCCAAAAGAAAA
The DNA here is from genome assembly GCF_015227805.2 of Hirundo rustica. Lineage (NCBI taxonomy): Eukaryota > Metazoa > Chordata > Aves > Passeriformes > Hirundinidae > Hirundo > Hirundo rustica. The sequence goes on from NC_053450.1 coordinate 122,393,090, forward strand.
TGGGGTTTGGTGTAAATCTGGGGGTGTAATGTTATCATATATCACGCTACCTCGTAAAACCGACACTGAAGCCTGCCGGACAACAAATCACAGGTCAAAATTATGAGCTCTTCGTATTATGTGAATGCGCTTTTTAGCAAATATACGGCGGGGGCTTCTCTTTTCCAAAATGCGGAGCCTACTTCTTGCTCCTTTGCAAGCAACTCCCAGAGAAGCGGCTATGGACCAGGCGCGGGTGCCTTCGCCTCCTCCATGCCCGGCTTGTACAATGTGAACAGTACCATATATCAAAGCCCGTTCTCTTCCGGATACAGCCTGGGCTCTGATGCCTACAACCTGCATTGTTCCTCTTTTGATCAGAACATTCCCGTCCTCTGCAATGAGCTAACCAAACCCAGCTGTGAGAAAGCGGAGGAAAGCAACCTGCACAACCAGGCTGAGCCTAATTTCCGGATATACCCCTGGATGAGGTCTTCAGGTAGGGGCGAGCGGAGAGGGCTCGGAGCCGTGGCAGCCAGGCAAAGCGTGTCGCCAGGATTACTGTCAGCACAGCCTTTATGGTTTTAATTATAGCCGAGGCGCCATTGCGTAGAAAGCCCGTGGCATTGTATGTAAATGAGTATCATAAAACTTTTTATTGCCCAATTAATGGGTTCTAGCCTCGTAAATTTATTTAACTCCATTTGCTATGGAATTTTAGCATTGAGTTGATTTGCGCTGTTTGCTATGAAAAAGCGGAGAGTTGGCTGCGGGCTCCCAGAGCCCCCACGGGTAAGCGTCTCCCCCTGCCCTCTTGTCGAAGTTGGGGGGGAAAAAAATATCCCGCTCGCTGGGTAAGGCGGAGAGGACAGAGGCGTTCAGGACCGAGGGACGGCGCGTCGAGGACTTTGCCAGCCCGCGTTGCCGAGACGTGCCACTCTCGTCCCCCCTGCCCTTTCCACGGAGATAAAGATCTATAGAAATGTACTAAACAGGAAAACGGAGGGGGGGAGGGGGGGACTGGGGACGAGAGTGTGTGTGTGTGTGTGTGTGTGTGTGTGTGTGTGAAAAAGGAGAGCTCTCTTCTAGAGCTAAATGCTATGTATTGTTTACGATCCAGGCGGGATGGGTGGGGGGAGCCCACGACATTAAAATAAAATAAATACAGCCCGGCCTTCCAGCTTTTTATTTCCCATTGCGAAACGTGAAAGTCTGGAAGGTTTTAGGGAAATACATCGCCTGGGGGAAAAGTTCCTCCTCCCAAAAGCAATTTCCTCCCCCACCTCCTCTCCTGAATGCTTTCTCTTCACTTTTTCTAGGTCTCGAGCAACTTAATTTTTGCCCTGCCTGAGCAGGGCAGGTCGTGCAGCTGAAATGTCTTTGTTAGGGCAAAGTGGGGGGGCGAGTGGAAGTCGAAGAAGGAGATCGTTCACTGTGGCTCGGCTACTTTTCTGTTTATTTATTTATTTATTTATTTGGGCTTTGTTGTTGTTGTTGTTGTTTGTTTATTTAATACCTCAATAAGAAAAATAACAAGAGAAAACTTTCAATTTCTTGTCTAACTCCTGGCCGTGTGTGTGCCTGTTTTCAGGTCCAGATAGAAAGCGAGGGCGCCAGACCTACACCCGCTACCAGACTCTGGAGCTGGAGAAGGAATTCCACTTCAATCGTTATCTGACTCGGCGGCGAAGGATAGAGATCGCCCATGCCCTCTGCCTGACGGAGAGGCAGATCAAAATCTGGTTCCAAAACCGGAGGATGAAGTGGAAGAAGGAGCACAAGGAAGAGAGCTCCAGCACCCCGGCTCCCAACGAGCCCACGTCAGCAGCAGCCTCTGTCGAGAAAGTGGAAGAAGACGAAGAGGAGGAGGACTAAGGAGTCCCACTCGAGGAAGTGATCTCTTAGAATAGTGTATGCACATGACAGTTGGAAAAGCTCCCTTTAAAGGAGAAAGGAAAAACAACAACAACAAAAAAGAGACTTACTGTTTTTATTAAAAAAAAAAAAATCAGTTCCCTTTAATAATCATTTTGAAAGCGAGCGTTTGCAAACATGAAAACATTTCTTGGGTTGGTTTTCCAGCCTTCTCTCCACTCTCCCATACTCCCCAAACCTGCCCTATACCGAACCTTTCGGTAATATCTCCTAAGAGCATCTTGCAATCAGTTTGGTTTTTTTTTTCTTCATTAACCCAGACTTGGGTGGGCTTCTTCAGGGGACATTTCAGTGGGAGAACTGCTGCTTGCACAGAGAGTAAACCGTGACCTTCCGAAGTAACTACCTGACTCCATAGTCCCAATCATGTGTGAGGGGGAAAAGTGCATTAGGCTCACATTAAGAAAAACTACCTAATTTTGAAGAAGTAGCTCTGCACTTCTCTTTTTTTTTTTTTTTTTTAATTGTTGTTAGAAAAGTATCACAAGTAACAGCTACACTAACAAAAGATTAAACAGCAAGTAAGGAGGAAAAAATGTTCCACAAACCACTACAATCTACAGCAATTATTTGTACTACCTATTTTCCAGACTACCTACCTATGTATCTTGCTCTGCCTACCTATCTTCGAAAGTATACTGTATTTTAGTAGTCAAAAGGATGTTACAAGATTACTAATGTGAATCGCGAAATGCTTTTAGACATGTAAGTGTAGTTCGAAAAGCACGCATCAATAGCTTTGGTATAGAATTTGGTACCGAAAAGTCTGAATATATTTAAATTTAAAATAATATATTTATTCCAAAGCAATTATAAATGAAAACCATATGCTGCAATATATCTTTGTTCTCGATTCTTTGCTATTCCGAGAGAGGAAGCAAACACACGCCAATATTGTACAAAGCGGTTTAATATCTCCCGTTGGCTTCTACCTTCAGCTGCTTCTGCTAAGGGCCGTTTTCTTATTCTACGTTGATCTTACTTAATATAGCGGAAAGTGTTCTTTGAATTTAAATGATCATGTAACCACCTTAAAAAAAAAAAAAAAATCAACAAACTGTTTGTCCTGATTATCTGAACGTGTTAATATGTAATACCATGAATTTTCCTACAATAGCAGATATTGTAATACTTTCTGTCATTTATATTCGTCTTGAACCTCATTTGTAAGATCATGTCATAAATTGGGAAGTATGTAATTAATTTGGAAACTTTGTAGCATGATGTATTGTTAAGAACTCTGTATAAATCCGTCTTGAAGGTTTGGCTAAACTTTATTCACAAATTGTATGTTACAATGTGTTTCGGTGTGTTCGTTGTGAACATTTGGATATGCCGTGTAAGTATTGGTAGTGGGAAAAAAAATGTCTGTGAACTCTCTTTGGAAGTGATACCGTGTTCAACTATCTCCCACGATAAATGTGTTTTATGTTACACAGAAAATAAATATGCTTGTTGACAATTCATTGTGTTTCTTTATTAAGGAACCAGTTTGAGGGAAGCACCAAAAATATATATATTACATAGACAAATTAAGAAATTAGACCATCTAAACATTTTTTAATACCATCAGGAAAAAAAAAAAAAAAAGAAAAGAAAAGAAAAAAAAAGAAAAAAAAAAAAACCCACAACATACAAAACCCAAGGTGATGAATTGTTAGGAATCAGTCAATATCTCTATCTCGAGTTCATGATTTTTTTTTTCCCTAGCGTTGTTGATTAATAAAGCGGAAAGCCTTTTTTTTAATGGGAGAGCTTCCTTCCACCGTGTTCCCGTGTCCTCTTGCAGCCATAACCTCAGTCCAGACGATCGGCGATCAAGCCGAAATCGCATGCAGAGAAAGAATATTTTGTAATGAACAGAAAGTGAAATGCGAAACTTCCAAGTGTAAATGATCTGATCGGGTACATGTGTGGTTTGTGTGTGCGGCTTTCGGGGGCCAGGGGGCATCACGGTGGCACGAAAATGGGGGGAAATTGCCCTGCTTTAGAAAATGTCTTGATTTTGCCAGGTACCACGTAATGTCGATGAAAGCTAATATTTCCCCCTTTTAATTTTTTTTTTCTAATTAAAAGAAAAAAAAAATCTAACCCGAAAAGTCCTTTTATTTGTCCGGATAAATGCAGGTAAGGCCTGGAGCATTATTTGCGCTGAAGTTCCCTTTTTTCTATTACACCCCGTTCCTGGTGAACGCACTAATTGTAATTTTAATAAAATTAATACGAAGTCCAGGTCTTTTTAAAAACTCCAGGGCTGCCTCTGTGGTAAGATGGCGCCTCTCTAAGACCTGCCTCTTCTTAGTGATGAGGAAAAGGCCATAAATCCGTTGTTGTTTATGAAAATTTACAACTTTGCAATACAACTTTATGAGTTGTTCGGTTTTTCCATTGGTCGTTGTCGGTCATGTGGATGGTAACCGTGAACATGAACTTTTTTATAATTTCCCTTGCGAGAATAGAGCCGCATTCTTTTGCTGAGCTCTGTCCTGCTTCGGATCTCTCTGGCTTTCAATCTCCGTTTCATTTGTTCTTTGTAAGGCAATAGTGAACAAAGTGTGCGGAGGTTCGGCATAAGCAGCCGCCTAGAACACAGATCCGGGATGGCAATTTCCAGTTCCCCCGCTGGAAGGTGTGGCATATTGGATTCAAAGCACTGGCGTGGCAGATTTTCAACTTGCAACCTGGCTAATTTCCTGCTTCTTCTGGCACCAAAAGGAGGGCGATTCGTCTCCTGTGCAGCCAAAGCGACAGCTGTCAAAGTCGCAGGGGCTCCTGTGAGCCAGAACCTAAAAGGTGAGAAATGTATATGACACTACTGTAAGCAGGGGGAAATGGTTTAATACGTTTAAATATTAGACATGTGCAATTAAACCAAATGGAAATGTTATCGGCCAAAAATAGAGATGGCTGGAGCTCAGTTGATTTTGACTTAAACAATGCATGTAAAAACATGCCTAAATAAAATGTTTATTTTCTGTGATTTAGCAAGGAAGCGGTGGATTTTTTTTTTTTTTTTCCTTTTTCCCCACGATGTTGATTTCTTTTTGCATTAGCCGGGGGTATGTTGTGATATTCAGGTTATTTTCTAATAATTCAGTTTTACAGCATCAGTGGAGGGGATTTTTTTCCCCAGCACGAGGGGAAAAAACTGATATCTCCAAACATTTTAAAATACTAATTGGCAGCATTAACTGATTAGCTTGAATTTTATTTGCGGTTGACGAAATTTAGATGTAATTTATTTTTTGTTATTTCATTTAAAAAAAAAAGGGGAAAAAAAGGCCAAAAAAAAAAAAAAAAAAAAAAAAAAAAAAAAAAAAAAAGCACGGTGTCTCCTAGCTTCTCTGCCATGTCCGGGAGGAAGGTTATTTCGGTTATTTCTAGACGGGGGGTGGGGGTTGGGGGGGGCGGTGAAACAGCGCGATGTGTCTCAGATTTTCTCTATCAGATCAAGCTCTGCCTGCATAAATCCCGTGCCCCGCTGAGGGTCCGTTGCCGGCGGTTCGCGGTGCGGGCGGCTTGCGCGTCTCTGCTGCGCGGAGCGGGCTTCGCGGCGGCTAAGCCCATTTCAGCGCCGGAGACGGAGCCTTCCCCCTCCTTTCTCTCCTTGTTGTGACTGTTACGGTGCGGCGCTGGGGCGGGGGAGCGGCGGCCGGCGGGCCGGTGCCCCGCGGTGTGTGCCGGCGGGGGGCAGCGGGGACTCGGGGACGGCGCCCCCGGGAGCCCCCCCGCCGCTGCCGCCCGGCTCCGCTCCCGCCTCCTCACGGCGAAGGAGCGGCTCTGAAGGCTCTAAACGGCGGCCCCGGCTCTGCCTGTGCCGCCGGGCTGATAAAGCACTGCATTTGCATTGCATTGCGGTATCCACCGGACTGGAGCCGCAGTGAGCGCCGGATTATTTATTGCGGGTCGCGGGTGCTCAGTGCTGCCACGGCGTGGCGGGATGGCGGAGGCGGGCGCGGAGTGGAGCGGCCCCCGCAGTCCCCGCACGAGCGGCGCTGGCAGCCTGCACTGCTCGGCGGAGCCCAAATAAAAGAACAAGAGCGGAAGAAAAAAAAAAAAAAAAAAAAAAAAAGAAAAGCGGCCTATCTTTTTCTGTGGGAATATCGGAGCTCGCCCCCGGGCAAAATATTCCGGCAGGACCGGCTCTGCCCACTCCTCTTCCCCTCCGCTTCTACCTCGGTGTGGGTCGACTGCAAGTTACCACGGTGGCAGCCGGCCGGGGAGGACCCGCCCGCGTCCCCCCGGCCAGGCTCTCTGTACCCCGCCAGTCTAAACAACGGTCCGCCTTGCCCAAACTGTTTGGATTAGGAGCTATTAGTTAAAGGTTGGTTTTGATGACGCTGGCGAGTACGAGAATGATTTGAAAGTGGTTTTATATACGAGGAGAAGGAGGCTTTTAAGTTTAAGAGGGTAACTACTCCCGCACCTGTATCCGAAAGTGGCTCGGGTCGCAGACGCGTTTTCGGCGGGAGGAGGAAGGAGAAATGTTCTGTGGACGAGGTGCTCGGGGTGCGTGGAATTACGAAAACAAATAAACGGGGTATGAAATGCACAGGTATCGCGAAGTGTGACTGTTGCGGTGGCAAAACGCAGCGACTGCCTTTCTTTCTTCTTCCCAGAGTGGGGACGGGAATGGCGAAGGAAAACTGCTGCAAAATGTGTGCAGGCCGGACATTTCCTCGGCAGACCTGGGGGGTAGCAGATTATTGTGATTCGGGGTTTTCTGGGGTAGGGGGAGGAGCGGAAAGGACGCCTGAATGTGACTGAAGCAGAGATTGCGGTGCAGATTGCTTAGCTGTCACTGTAACTACTCGAACACGACCCAGCCAGGCAAAAGTGCAGATTTAATTCCTTTTCATATTACGGTATCTGCGAAGAAATTTTTTCACTGCCTGAGGTCGGACCACGACTTGGTTTGGACGCGAACAGTAACTTGAAAAACGGGAAAGAAACAAAAATAAATAGGGGGGAGGCGTGGGGGTGGGTAATCAGACTGTAACCGATGCTATAAAATGTAAATGTAACTAAGCACGGAGAGATTTTTATTTTAAATTTTGTTTTGGTCTTAGTGTGATGGATTCAAACAAAAGATCGCCTCCCCACAACTTTTTAGAAGTGTGGCCTGTGGGGGTTGGTTGTCCCGAGTATTCGTGGGTTTTTTGGTTTTTTTTCATAGTGCGTTTTCGTTCTGACCTAAACTGGCGAAAATATGCTCTTTTAAAAGCTTTTCCGCATTTAGCACGCTGTGTATGAATGCTTGCTTGCTCGTGTTTCCTCCTTTTTAAACTCTATTCTCGCTGAGTAAAAAAACCCAAACAAACAAACAAACAAACAAACAACACCAAAACCCCAAAACTTATTTTTCCGGAGAAATCTGCTTTTCAGGAAATACATGTTTCTGAAGTGACCTCTCAAAGCATGCAGCTAGTGAGCTGTAATTCTACCAGGTGTGTTTGTGGATTAGCTGGGCTGAAGAGGTTAAGGAAGTTGAAAAAAACCCCGAAGGCAATCAACATCTGAATGTGAAAGTCCAGCTGAGACTGCAAACAATACAAACTATTGTGGAGCGATGGTTTAACTCACTACTGTTTTATAGGTATCGTAATCTGCCCCCGGAAATGAGACAAATAGCCTCCCAACAACAACAAAACTCTCCTTTGAAAGCTGCTTTAGGAAACGGTGCTCGCACGAATGTCACTTTACGTGACAGAGCGCGTTTAAAATTAGTCTATTCAATCTGTTGTAATGGGCACGGATTATGAGTAAACACAGCTTGGAATGAACAACCTCATGTTATCTGCAGGAACTGCAGGGTTACGGCTGAATTAAATGTGCATCAGCGAATTTCATCAGCGTTGTTACTGTCCAAGCCCTGGGCCAAGAATTATATTTCCGCTATGGGGTAACTGCCATATTGAAAAATGAAGGTGGAAATGTTTGTTTCGTGTATTTTCTTTCCCTCTTAAAGAGACAAATCCAGTTTACTCAAATTATTCGGAACAACAACGAAACCAATTGGCTTTTGCTGACTCATTAGCGGGGTTGTATTAATTAGGAATAGTTTTGCTGGCTCGGTTTTGAATTTGAAGGTCTGATTCCCTCGGCTCTACTCTGGCGGGAGGAGGGTAGACTTGGGGAGAAGAGACACACGGAACTTCATCTGGGCTGCCGGGGGGCGCCGGGAGCCCATGTAGCTCTACCCGAGGCCTCCTCAGGCACTTGGTGCAAATCAAAAATCCCACTCCCCAGAAGGCCACCGCCCCGACCTCCTAATTGTGGGGATGTTCATTAAGATACGAGACCTCTTCCACTGCAGGACGCCTTAGCCTCTCTCGCAAAAGCTGGCTTCTGCGCTGGGGCGGGCTCCCTGAGCTCCGAAGGGAAGCTTTAGTGGAGGGGCAATATTCGACTGAATGGATAAATACATACGTTTTAGAATAGCTTAAAATTTCTCGGATACGGTTGTGGCATCGGCAAAATGGAGAGAGGCCGCCCCCCCCCCCCCCCCCCCCGCCCTGCCCCCCACGCTGCGCGGAGCTCCGCTCCCCCTTTCACGTGCTCCCTCCGCTCCAAAGTTTCCCTTCGCAGCATCTTCCACGGCCGTCTCCTTCCCCCCCTCCTCCTTCCCTCCACCGGAGAGCCGAGGGCGGTTCGCCCACCCTTCCCACGGGGTTGCGCGACTCCCTCGTCGTGGGGCCTCCAACTTTTAAGGGCGCCCTCCTACACACTCCTCCAGCTGCCGGGGGGGTGTCCCCGTTACCGGCTCCCGCACCTCCCGCCCTGCCGGGAATTATCGCCGTTCCCGTTGTTGTTGTTGTTATTATTATTACTGGGTTCTTTTCCCGCGCAGGGGCGGTGCCGCGGCGGGGGCGCGGCCGGTCCCGCGGGCTGCGCGGGCTGCGCGGTGCGGGGGGCGCGGCGCGGCGCGGTGCGGGGGGCGCGGCGGGGCCGGGGCTGCCGGTAAGTTGGCGGCGCGGTGGCGGCGGCCCCGGGGGAGCGGGCGCCGCGCGCGCTCCCATTGGCCGCCCCGCCGTCAGCTGCTCCTATTTTCTGCTGTCGCTTTTGGCGCTCGGCCATCCAGAAACAAACCACTTCGATGACTCCTAATAGTTATCGCCAGATGTACTAATACACAACAAATCACGGTCCGGGAGAGGGGGAGAGCAAATGAGTTCCTATTTTGTGAATCCCACTTTCCCGGGGAGCCTGCCCGGGGGCCAGGACTCCTTCCTCGGGCAGATCCCCCTGTACCCGGCGGGCTATGATGCTCTCAGGCATTTTCCGGCTTCGTACGGGGCAAGCAGCCTGCAGGACAAGACTTACACCTCACCTTGTTTCTACCAACAGTCCAACACCGTCATTGCTTGCAGTCGGGCTTCCTATGAGTACGGAGCCTCTTGTTTTTATTCGGACAAGGACATTAGTAGCGCCTCTCCTTCCGGCAGTGGCAAACAGAGGGGGCCCGGGGACTACCTGCACTTTTCTCCCGATCAACAGTATAAAACCAGCAGCGGCCAAGCCAAAATTATAAATGACGAAGGCACCGACCGGAAGTACACGAGCCCTGTTTACCCCTGGATGCAGCGGATGAACTCCTGCGCTGGTAAGGCATCTCGGTGCAGTCAAGGGCGGAGAGGGGAGGAAAAGGAAAAGTTTGGGGGTTTTTTTTGGTTTTTTGGTTTTTTTTTTTTTTTTTTTTTTCTTTTATTAAGATAAAGTCCAGATTGCTGGAGAAATACTGTTCCTGCAGGGCAGTATGTAACATGAAACCTTCCCAGGTTTAGACTTGGCACGTTGGCACCCAGAGAATGGTGGCCAAGATCCCAGTACATAGGTTTACTGTTGAAAGTTAGAGGGGAATCCTTGGAAAATAGGGGGGGGAAAAATAAAGAGGAACAAAGCACTTTTATCACTCTCTTAAAGCTATCCCAAAGCCTCTGCTCCGCTTCTTCATTGTCAGAGAGCGATGCATGGAATATGCCCTCTGTACTGAGGATCCAAAGCATTTGTGGTACATTCCTCCTCGCCCCCCTCCCCCAGCTCATTAGTCTGTGAGTATTGGATATTGAGAGCACGTTTCTGGGGCCGTGGGCGCACTTCCATGGCATCGCGAATTTTTTCAGACTTAGGAGTCAACCTCACATAATTGAACTATTCTGCACAGGAGTGGTGCTGGGGGAATGGGGGGTGGTGGAGTGGGAGGGTTGTACTGGGGTGACATTTATTTTTTATAATCCCAGATTTAAACGTTTACTTCAAGTGTTTGCTAATGACTCGCCTTCTCTCCCGTCCTCCCTAGTTTATGTTTGCTACAGGGTAGGTCTCACTCCTTTTTTTGAAAATTAAACTTTTAGCAGGACTATTCCGATGCTGCTTTGCATTCAAGAGCAATAAATTCCCGAGCAAATGGCAAAACGCTCTTCTATGATCTTTAGCCGATGTCTATAATTACACTTAGAGACCTTCTGTAGTCCTAGCCATGGCAATGGCTGCGTGTTTGTGTCAACACAGCCACATGTGGGTGCACACACAAAAGCACAGACACACGAGTGAGGCTCCCCGGATAGCACACGTGTGCCTGTGCCTGTGTGTGCGCACAGGCTCCCAGCGCGCACAGAGCAGCCTCTGCTCAGCGACTTGCACCGTGCTGCCTCCTGCACCTTCCCTAGGTCCACCTTAAAGCCTCTTTGTAGCCCACTTACCCCGCCACCGTAAGCACACTTCGCATCCGCATTTACTGCTCGTCAGGCAGGAGAAAAGGAAAAGAGATAATTTTAAAAAATAAAATAATAATAATAAAATAATAATAATTTTTTAAAAGCCTCCAGGAAATCAGAGCAGCTTCCCCCACTCCCCGAGATTGTGCTTGCAAAAGGAGGCAGAATATACTAATCGCTCTTTCTGGTCTGAAATCACTGGGCCCTGTCCAATGCGATCGTTTTGTCTTTACTTCTACAGGTACAGTATATGGAACACATGGGAGACGAGGGAGGCAAACTTACACCAGATACCAAACGCTAGAGTTAGAGAAGGAATTTCATTTTAACAGATACTTAACCCGAAGACGACGTATTGAGATTGCAAACGCTCTCTGCCTTACTGAACGCCAGATTAAAATATGGTTTCAAAACAGGCGGATGAAATGGAAAAAGGAAAACAAATTCATAAATTCCACACAGCCCAGCAGCGAAGAAACAGAGGAAAAGTCAGGGGAGTAGAACCACGTTTAATAAATGCTACCAGGCCTTTCCTTAGAGCTTACTACTACTATTATTATTATTTACCTTGTGTTCCTTCTGCTACTGAATTCCTGTAGGTTTGTCACAGTTTATTAATCCCCAAAAGGCTTGGTTAAAAGATGTATATTTGCAATCATCTGTGACTTACTCTAATATATGTAGAAGCCCCGGCTCTCGAGCTACAGGCATGTATGTATGTATTCACCTTCCCAAAGCATATATGGCGTTGGTTAAAGTCTTAGAGAATTGGCCCAGAATTTTAAATATTTGAGATGAGCATCTGTGTGTGGGTGAGTGTCCCTGGTGTGTTTGTGTGAGAAAAGATAAGCAAATTATTTTTAATTTTTTTTTTTAATTAGAAATGCTCATATTGTAGAAAGACAGGAGATTTTAGAAAATATTTGGTTTATGTTTTTGCTAGCTCCCGCTAAGGCGGGCCATCTTGTAATGCTGTGTTTGGGAGTTTATGATCGGGGGAGGGGGGGGGGGGCGGGGGGGGGGAAGAAGTTTTAGTTATGTATAAAATATTTAAATAACAAAGGAAAGAAAAAAAATCGTCTAAAGAACGTTGTATAAATCCCTGTGTATAAACTTTCAGTTAAAGAGAAGATGAGTTGCAGGGAATTTTTTTTTTTTTTTTTTTTTTTTTTTTAAGTGACGCTAAACTGCTTAGTCTGCACTACTAGTATTAAAGTAAAAACTCCGTGTTAAACTTCAGGGGAAGCGAGAGAAGAGGTTTCGAAGCGGGCAATTTTCTGTGGTTCCTGTTGAGCTTACACTAAGGTTTTGGTGAGCTCAGCTCTGCACTGAAGGGGCTTTGAATTATGGACTACATTTCGTGGGGCTTCGTGAGCTTAGATCGATCTTTTTTCCTTTTATCTCTCTCTCTTTCTCTCTTTCTTTCTTCCTTCCTTCCTTCCTCTCTTTCTTTCTTATTTGAAAAAAAGATCTTATTAACTCGGGGATTTTCTTTCCTGCTCCTGTGGTATCTTAATTCACGTTCGCTTTACTCAGCACTGGAAAAAAATAATCTGATACTTGGAAGAAAAATAGCTGCCATAAAATGCTTCCACTTCGAGATTTGTAAAATTAAAACAAGAGCAGCAAAAATATTGATTAATATATACGTTATATCTCTCTATATTATATTGCGTGTGTATGAGTGTGCATGGGAAGCTGTGTACAAATGCACTTGTATACGTATCGAGGCTCTTTTGTTTGGAAGGCAGCACAAATTGGGCTACTACTCTAAATGTTTTAAAAGCCAAATCTGGAGAATATAATGCAAAATGGCTACCGTTGCATTTAGAGGATTTTTTCCTTCTGAGAGGTGATAAAATAACGGCAGCCGTAAAGTCGCCTGGAATTTGACCCCCTAGTCGGAAAAACGCTGCACGATATTTATCTTTAATAGATAGCTGGCATTTCACATCGGCAGGACCCGGCTGCCTCTCGAAAGCTCCGACACGGGAATAAGCGTGGGGGAAAATATACACACATATATGTATGTAGAAGGGACATAAGCCTAGCCAGCACCCGAGAACGGATCGTATAGGCTTTGCGAACTGGTGTAAATAAGCCTCACACGGAGGAGAAGGCAGGCACAAAGCGCAGCGCTCTCTGCGCGCCCAGCTCCCCGGCGGCCGGCTCGGAGGAGCGATGCCCGCCGGCCCCGCGGCCTCGCCGCCGGTTGCCGGTGCCGGTGCCGGCTGCGGCGAGCCCCGCTCCGCTCCGCGCCTCTCCGCTCCGCTCCGCGCCGCCGTCGGGGGCCGTCACCCCGGGCCGACCCCGCGGAGCCGCCGCCATCCCCCGCGCCGCCAGCGGGTGGCGCTGGAGGCCGGCGGACGGACGGGCGGCGGCGGCGGCGGCGCGCACGGGAGGCGCGCCCCGGGCCGCCCGCGCCCTCCCAGCTCCCCCACCAGTGCACGAGTTTACCTCTAGAGGTCATCAGGCAGGATTTACGACTGGACAACAAAAGCACGTGATGTGAAGCCGTACCCCATATTTGGGTGCCTACGTAGGAGGGAACCAAGTACATGTCCCAGTCATTTCCATAATTCATCATAAATTGTGCAAGGGTGCTATAGACGCACAAAACGACCAAGAGCCACAAATCAAGCACACATATCAAAAAACAAATGAGCTCTTATTTTGTAAACTCATTTTGCGGTCGCTATCCAAATGGCCCGGACTACCAGTTACATAATTATGGAGATCACAGCTCGGTGAGCGAGCAATACAGGGACTCCGCCAGCATGCACTCCGGCAGGTACGGATACGGCTACAATGGCATGGACCTCAGCGTCGGGCGCTCTGCTTCCACCCACTTTGGTGCCAATGAGAGACCCCGCAGTTACCCGGCCAACACCACCTCTGCCTCGACAGAGCCCAGGTACAACCAGCCCGCGACGTCTTCCCACTCGCCTCCCCCTGACCCTCTGCCCTGCACCGCCGTGGCCGGTTCGCCTGTCAGCGAGAGTCACCACGGGGTGAAAAACTCCCTCGCCAACTCCACCAGCACTTCGTCCAATTCCAGCAGCAACACGCACATCAGCAGAGACGGGGTTGGCACCTCGTCTGGGACTGAGGAAGACACTCCAGCAAGCAGCGAGCAGGCAAGTGCCCCGACCGACCAAAGCACAGCCCAGCCTTCACAGCCCCAGATCTACCCCTGGATGCGAAAACTACACATAAGTCATGGTAAAGCAAATACCCTGTTCTTTCTTTATTTCTCTGGAGGAAAAGGAGGATTTAATGTAAACCGGGTGGCTGCGCCGAGCAAGGTCGGGGAGAGGGAGAGAGGAGGGCGTGAGAGCGGGCAGCCTCCGCGCACACCACAACTCTTGCTCTCAGGGAAGCACGCTCCCTTCCCTGGGCGAGTCCCCCACCGAAAGGGGAAAAAAAAAAAAAAAAAAGAAAAAAAAAAAAAATCCAACAAACCGCTCGGCCCCGAAAACACCGCCCGCCTGGCTCCCAGCGCCGGCGGGGGGAGTGGAAGGAGCCCTGCGAAGGGAGATCGGGAGCAGAGGCTGCTCCCGGCTCTCCTCTGGATGGGGGATCTTCCAGTGGGAACGGCGCGGCTGACCCCATTTATTTTGCTTAGACATATTAAAAAGAGAATAGGAAAGGGCGAGAAGGGCAGTTTTCACCGCTGGGAAGCCGTGGGGGAGGGGGGAGGGCGAGTCGCCCCAAAGTCGGGGTAGAGGGCTTGAGGGGCGCGGGGGAGCGAAGCAACTTTCAGCCCCGGGTACCTGCCCTGCCCTCGCTGCTGGGAGAGCGGCCGGAGGCTCGCTGCCTCCCAGAGCCTTCCCCAGCTCAGCCGTGGGAAAGGGCTGCACGCTTCAGCCTTGCTCTCTCAGCTCTGAAAACCCAGCTATCAGCAGAGACATCCTCCAAATCAGCCTATCTGAGGGAGGCATGGGGGAGAATTTACCTTATTTAAAAAAAAAAAAAAAAAAAAAAAATTAAAAACTGAAAAAAATTAAATTTAAAAAAAAAAAAAAAAACACCACAACCAAAAAACACACCAACCCCGAATCTCAAATCCAAGCGAAAACTTACCGAGACTACCAAATCCCCCTCCCCCAAGCCTTTCCTAAGAGGGACTGGAGGAGGGAAACTTGTTGAGCGTTTATCCAAACCAGAAACAAAACCAAGCAGGACTGAGAATAACGGTCCTGGTCGCTGGTAGCTGCAATGAGACACGAAGGCTCCGAGAGGCTGCTGAGAATCTAAATCATGTACTTTTCTCTTCCAGACAACATAGGGGGACCAGAAGGGAAAAGGGCTCGGACTGCTTACACCCGCTATCAGACCTTGGAGCTCGAAAAGGAATTTCACTTCAATAGATACCTGACCCGCAGAAGAAGGATTGAAATAGCACATGCTCTTTGCCTCTCAGAGAGACAAATAAAGATCTGGTTCCAAAACAGGAGAATGAAATGGAAAAAGGATAATAAGCTGAAAAGTATGAGCATGGCAGCTGCAGGAGGGGCATTCCGTCCCTAAGCGCTTGATCAATTAAAAGTACTGAGCAGTATTAGCTGACCCTGCGTCGTCTCATGTCAGTACTAAGTTGACTTTCTAAAACTTCCTTGTGTTACTTCTGTGAAGAAACCCTGTTCTTGTCGCCCTTATTCATCTTTTAATCATGAGCCTGTTTATTACCATTCTCTCGCGTGTATAAGTAGATCTGCTTTTATCGTACATTTCTTTGTCTTGAATGGCTTTGTCTTGAAAAAAAATAATAGATGTTTTAACTTATTTATATGAAGCGAGCTGTGTTACTTGAAGTAACTGTTAAAACGAAACAAAACTAAACAAAAAAGAACAAAAAGGGGAAAAAAAAGAAGTAAAAAAAAAAAAAAAAAAAAGGAGAGAGAGAAAGGAAACCCTCCCCCGGTTTAGTACAAATGTTATGTGTTGCACTCAACCTGCTTAACTGTGCATGTGTGGTCAAGTGTTAATGTCTGTATAGCTCCAAGCTGTTAAAAATATTTTTATTCAAACTACCTATATAATTCCTGTGTAATTAATGCTGTTGTAGAGGTGAAATGATGAAATCAACTGAACTTGTCCTACGTGTAGTGAATAGTGAATCTGTGACGAAAACTGTGATTCCAAGCAGTATGTCCTTGCTGTGCCTTTGTATATGACTCTTTGCACGAACTCTTAGAAGTGGCTCTTATTAAGCGCAGCTTCTGTGATGTATGTTTTTTGTGAACAAAGTTACAAATATAGTCAAAGTCTGGCTGTTTGAGCAAACTGTGATCAGCTTTTTTTTTTTTAATTATTATTATTATTATTATTTGTTTTTAAAAAAACCTGACTGGAAATCAACAAAAAAAAAAAAATAAACTTTCTATTGTAAAGTATTTGTGATCTGATTTGTGCAAAGCAAGAAGATGTGCTTCCTGATTTGCCTGTGAAAAAAAAAAAAAAAAAGAAAAAGAAAAGAAAAAGAAAAGGGGAAAAAAAATGGAAAAAAAAAAAAAAAAAAAAAAAAAAAAAAAAAAAAAAAAGAAGCTCGTGCAGAGCTTGTTATAATATGTTATCTGGCTCCTGCTGCACGTTGTATATAGTGGATGCTGCAATTGTCCGCTACCAGTATTTTTAATTGAAAGTTTGACCATAAGTTCTTCCTTACTTGTTTCTCGCTAGGTGGAAAGCTGCCACGCAGGACCACAATCAACACCCTTTGTGGCTGAACCAACTGTTAATTTCTTGCTGATGGTTTAAAAAAAAAAAAAAAATACCCCACAATCCAAACCCCAAAACATGTGCTTTGTTAAAATACGCTGCGAACTCCAGGGTGTGTTTGCATCGCTCTAGAATTTTTCCCGTGGTTCCATTACGTATATTTTAGGACAGCCATGTCCAAGCCCTCTGCGTCTATTAGTAACCCTCTCTAGCCACATTCCCACTCTTCACCCTTTAAAGATTTTTGGTTTTCTTCACCACAATTAGTTTGCTATAAACGTAATGCTACTTACCCCATCAGAGCTTGAATGGTTAACTCTTCTGAGCTTCTAAGAGCAACTAAAGATTTGCACATTTACTGAGTGGTTACATTGATGCCTTCCCTTAAAAGTTATAAAACAGTAAACTTTATAAGCCCCAGTTCCGGCTATATGACATTTGGGTGCCAAATGAATAGGGTTTTGTCTATGAATTAGATCGTAAAATCATCCATAGCACAGACAGATAGGCTCACTGGCTATAAAAAGTCACGTGGTGCCATTAAAGTAAGTTTTATGGTTTTGGGGAGTTGACATCCAACATTATATACCACATAACATATAATCTCACTGACGCTGGACTTCATTTGACTCTTTTGCAGGCTACGTGTGCCTCCTGGCCATTCAAATTGTCAGGTTTAGGGACAGAAGTATCCAAACCACAAGTTCTCAGTACTATGTGAAAAATGGCTCCTTGCAAGTCAAAGGTAAGTTTTGTGCACAAGTTCCTTAAAGTTTATTTGTACAGTGGGGAAGCCGAGGCTCCTGCTCGCTCTCGCTGCCTCTCGCCTCTTTCTTTCTCTTTCTCTTTCCCTTCCTCTCCGCCTGGAGGTTTTCAGGACGGTCCCACCGAGCCCGAGAGGCAGGATCAAGCACTAATGATCCAGGTTGCGATGCAAATACCTCCCCCCCCCCCCCCCCCCAGCCCTTCACTCGCAGCAGCTAGCTCTCTATTTTAACGATCAAATCAAAGTAAACCACAATAAGCGACTTTGGCAGAGATGGATTTTGGGGCCTAGCTTTAATCACTTTGACTACCGCAGAAGATAATTACTTCCTTTGCTCCAATAGACTCTCCAAGTTTGGAGAGGTTTTGTTTAGCAAAGAGTAGTTACTGCGGGCTATTAAAAAAAAGGGGGAAAACAAAATAGATTGGGCTTGATATTATCTGGGCAGTATCTTATGTAGGCATGACAGAGTTGGAGGCGTGATGATATGGTAATAATCTTTGGATTGGTGAAATATGTTGCACATCAGAGCCAGTATTAAAATGGCACAGACTGTACTGGAGTGCTTAGTTATGTATTTTCTGCATTGGGTTGTGCAGAAGGCTTTAGTTATGTGCATATGTACATCTGCGAGCGCGTAGTGTGTTTTGGGGATGCGCATTTGTAACGTTGCTATAACTTTTTCCTGATTCTATACGTAATTGCATATATATAAATACATTTATATTATTTGCATGTGTGCCTGCATGTACAAATCAGTTTGTATGCCTGTGTAAAGCAGTGCAGATGCATATATGTGTCTCATATTGGTGCATTCATGTACACAAAGGGTGCTTACCTGTGTACACATGTATATGTTCTTGTGACCTTTTTTTTCCTTCTTTTTTTTTTTTTTTTTTAAGCGAACCAATTGACTGTAACTTGTAGCATTAATACAAGAGACTACAGGTCATTAGAGTGCTGCAAATTATGAAATACGGGCTTGGTTTATTGAAGATTGTAATATCCCCCTAGCTCTGCTCTCTCCCCTTTCTTGCCTTATATTGCTGGCTGCCATTGTGGGGTAGGCCCCAGCTGCGTGTTTACTTCAACATTCTTTTTATTTAAGTGGACTGTTCTCACTAGAGTGTGATTACTCAGCAATAAACTTTATGGCCGGATTTAACTTCAGTCTTTGAATTTCCAGGACTTGAATGAAAGGGTGAAAGGAACTCTATCTTTCTCTGAGTAACATTAAGGCCTGATCCTTATCCTCAGAGCTGTTACTTTGTGAAGTGATCTCGGGGTGGGGAGGGAGGTATAAACAGACTAGTCAGAGGCTAGGGTAGAATTTTGAGAATTGCCTGTTATCTATCTATCTATCTATCTATCTATCTATCTATCTATCTATCCAAACCAGCTGTGGCTATCTCTTTCTCTGCATAGGTTTGGAGCAACATTGATTCAGCAGATTGCATTGTTTTCCTTTATGTGTCATAAAGTCGGGTTTGCAAAAGAATAGAGTGGTTTGATGTGAGAGATGGGCTTTGTTTTATTCCGCTAGTGCTATGCCATTTGAATGTTGTGGTTTAGGCTGGTTTGGCTACTGTGAGCAAAAATGGGAGAAGCATAGGGTTTTAGGAGGGAAAGGTTGTTGTGTACCTCTGCATATTGCTGGCTGCTTCCTATTTTTCATTTCTTTGTCTGTAACTTAAAAAAAAAAAAAAAAAAAAAAAAAAAGGTAGTATCTAGGTATGTTCATCCCAAAGAGCTCAGTTTAAAAAACATTTAATATTTAAAGTCAACTCTTGTGGAAGATAAATAGAGTCTGATGCCTTTGTGTCTGTCGATCACTCCTATCAGCACTAAACAAACATATCTGCATATATTTCGTATTAAAAAATGATAAAGGCTTTAAAAGAGCATATCCAAATGCACATTTGAAAATCATTTCCTTATAAACAGCTGGAGGTTTTATAGTACTCTAGTTGACACATTTTCGTCAATAGGAAGATCAGAAAGTCATATATGATAGGCGCGTATTATATCATACTATATGCCATAAAATTTTATAGTTTGAGGACAGGCATGAAAAACCCTTACAGCTTTGGTCTTCATTTATGTGTGGGTCCTTTTCCAAGGAAAACCCTTTGCTTGTAGACGGGAATTATACGAGACACAAACAGCTCAAGATTAGTCAGAATTCAACAATACTGCGCTATCTGAATTAACTGGCTAATATACAAGCACGCACGGACACCCGTTTGACTAATATTTTAGGATCCTGGACTGCAATTTTTCATTGTCTAGAGTGAAAAGATTTTCTACTATGTATTTTCCACATTTTTGAATGCGGCTTCTGGACCATATCCCACACAAAGCAATGTACAGAGGTCCAAGAACTACGGGAAAGAAAAATATCCCTAAGTCCAGAAGCATACAAACCCGCCTGTACTTCAAGAAACACTAGCAACAAAAGAAAGTTAGCTAGAAATGACAACTTCACCGTGTTTCTGGCCCTGCCCTGTCCTTAGCATCACAGTTGAAACCATTCAAACCCAGAAATGCATTAAGATTTCCTAATACGCTTTGAAATTTGAAATTCAAACGAGCCCAGGCTGCCGAACTCTATGAAAATTGTCCCAGGTCCGAATTGTTTTCCGAGGGAAAATGTCATGGGAAATCATCGCTCGGAATCAGGAGAGAGGTTTTATCTGCACACGTTATTTTTCTGATGAGTTTGGGGGATTAGTAAGTGCGAGTTTTTTCTATTTTAGGAATGGCAAGTTGTGTTCTGCAATTTGAAATACAGTTTACCTAATCCTTTGAAAGAAATACTTGCGCGTAGTGTCCCATGTCTAAGTGTAAAACCAATTAAAGATTAGGCAGCTCTCCTAATATGTGGAACTGGTGACTTTGCAAGATATAACTTCGTCTAAACCAGAAGTATAACAATCCAATGAAAAGTCATCCGTAAATTACAGTTCAGCAGCCTTGTTTAAACTATGCAAAAGCCCTAATTTCAGAACATTACAGGGAGATTATTATTCTGTCATTTCCTTACATTTAATAAGTGTATATCTGTGGAAGGGTGGCAATAGAGAAGTTTGCAATTTGCTTCATGGGAAATTGAATGGAACTGATCATGGGGGGAGGGGGGGATCAGGAGGTTTCGATTTCAAACCCTGAATACGGGAGCAATGCCTTTTCTCTCCCCGCAAATACAGATTTAACGCATTTAACGCAGTCAGAAGTAAATCTCTGACCGAGTTAAATGTCATTGACTTTCTTAGTCCTTTCTCCTTCTGCCCTCAAAATCTCCCCGATTTGAGGCTAGGGTTACTAGCTAGAGCGGAAAACCACAGTTCCCACAGTCGCCTGGTAATCTTTGAAAATATTATCCCTTTCAAATTAAAGCATCTTCACTAATGTCTCTCTGTAAGGCAAATACTCATGGACCACCCCAGTCACATGTTCCTGCAGCTATGCGCACAAACAATTTCAAATCTGACACTGAGAGCGTGTAAAATTTCCATGGATTTTGCCGTATAACACGCAAAAGGAATTTTTTCTATATCCCCTCCCCCCCAAAAAAATGTCTTTTCAATAATAATATTTGCTATGAAGGTTATTGGGTAATTATTGCAATTTTGTGGAACAGTCCTTGCTTGAGGTGAAGTCTGTCTCCGGATAATAAATGGCAGCCCGTGCAGTTCACTGCCAGGTTAAGTAAATGCAGAAAAGATAAATCTGCACACCCTAGGAATCACCAGCAGAGCTCGCTTTAGACCAAGTTCACAGTCAACTCGTTTGCCTAGACAAGGCTTCGCAAACAATTAGACTTGTTTCTTTATGTTTAAATCAAGGAGAAATGACTAAAACCCTTCAGCAGAGAGCTGCAGCTTTTCCCCCAACGCTCGTCGCTCCATTCCTTCCAACCTCAAGCCCAGAACTTACCCAGCATTTCACCTGCAATTGTAACCATATAGCGCCTTTGAGTAACAGGCTTCCCTCCAACGCTGCCGAAAGGCTGTGCAAACTGATCTAACAGCGTTTTACGAAGCCGCGAGATTAAGGAAAAGAAAATTGAAAAAAAAAAAAAATTAAAAATGCAAAAGTATCCGATTTCTCAGCAGCAAGAAGAAGGAGGAAAAAAAAAAAAAAATAGCCCCCTTAAAAAGCTGGGGGAAACAGCAGAAGTATTGAAACAAACAGTGCGAGTCTCTTACTCCTAAAAGAAGCTGCATAGCTTTTGTATATCTTTGTGGTTAAGGGCGTTACAACTGCAGGTCAAAAAGTTGAGGGTCAAAAGTTTACGTTTTGCACCACTCTTAGTCATTCGCCCAGACAGAGTTTGATGTCAATGTTATAGCCGAGATCTTGACTATCAGCACAAAAGATAAAATAGCTTTGAGTTACGTGTGTATCACAGTATGGACTCCAGGTGAACCCTACTGGCTGAATGACCTCAATTACCAAGGAAAGGATAGAAAATTCCTCTTTTCAAGAGTAATACACGTTGTATTTCATCTTGAATTATCAGCCACATTTGTGTCTGAATATCTCAGGTTCAGCCGCGGCAGGTAAACACCCGTGTTACCCCCACAGAAGCCACTGATGTTGCCTTCTCCAAAAGTCAGGTAGCAAAATGCCTCACCCTTGTTTATTATATAATAACCTGCTCTAAGAGCTTTAATGCTAAGCCTTCTCACCTTGCAAAATGGCAGGAAGATAAGATAGGAGCGAAGCTATTAACACGTAAATCGATCCTAGCCGTGTCTTTGTTTTTGCTCTCATTTCTGTAGCGACCGCTAAACTGTGCTTAAACAGGACATGCCGGAGATAATACGGGCTATATGTTTGATCGGAAGGAGCTCGTTTAAAATGCGGAGCGGTGGAGCCGTGTTGCGATACCCATGGAAAATATTACGGAGAAGCTGGCGCCCTGCGCCTCTCCGTGATTTGGAGGGTTCTCAGAGCCTTCTGGAATTACCCGAGGCGGCAGTTCCCAGCGAAACTGGGGAGTAGGACGCGTCGTTTTTCCTCTCGTCACCCACCCCTCTTTACCCTTCCAAGAAAAAGTTTAGTGGAATTTCTTAGCGCAGAGAGATTCCCACATTGCTGGGATTTTTTTGTTCCCAGTGCCGCCTCTGAGTAAAAGCTTTAGCTCCTTGGTTAGACGTGTCTGCAGGGAGAACTAACCAATATTGCTCAAGCAACTTCATTTTGGAGGACATCATGGCAGACGGGATTCAGCTTGAAATTTTAAGGCTGAGGGGTCGGTGGAAGAGGGAAAGGATATTCCCAAATAGACATAATCAGACCTGAAAGGTGTGGAGGAGGGGACAGTGCGACAAGAAAATCCGGGAAAGACCGCACCTCACCCCAACCACGCATTGCTGCCTTTCCACCCCCAAGGCAGCAGCCTACACCGGCCTCTGTGTAACTGGTACGCGTGAATTATTTGCCAGAGACACAGCTGGATCGTGGCAGGCGAGCGCTGTATCTTGGGAACAAGTACGCGAGAGGTTAGATATCAGATTAGCCAAAGTGATTATCGGAGATTGTGCCTAAAGTACCTGCTGAAGCCCGGAAAGTGTGTAATGCAAGTGTTTGCTCGGCGTGTAGACGCTGTTCACAAGTTGCTGCTGCTCACTTGTAGCGAGCCCTGGCACTGCACGTTTAGGGAGCCTGCCCGCTCTGGAGATAGTATATAACCTTTCACATCCAGACTATTTATTTGGTGTAAGAGCGAAGCCTGATAACAAGCTAAAAACCGTAGCCAAATATCTATTTTGTTAGAGAATAGCAGGCGGATTGTTTCCAAGAATAACAATGCGTCTTTGATATACCCAGAATGAAAGCTGTTACTATAACCGGCTTACTCAAGAGTAGGTGACAGAAATCCATTTACTTCCTCACTAAAACAATTAGTGGTCCGGATTCCATATTTTAAATCTGGTTTAGAATAAAAATATCAATGAGAATAATTTCAAAGAAGTTGAAACCGCGACTTACATAAATATTGACTCTTTTCAATTATTGTTTAAATCGTGCCCCCCCCCCAAAAAAAAAAAAAAAAAAAAAGAGAGAGAGAGAGAGAGAGAGAAAATATAAGAAGAAGGGAAAAAAAGAAGAAGAAGAAGAAGAAGGCAACAGACTAGAACACAGCAGTTAATAATTTGAGACGAACTCTTTTTATCCTTTCACTCTCTGCATTCAGCACGCTGCTCTCTGGCGTGGAAGGTCTGCTCAAAAGACCATTCATTTAAAATCCAGGCACAAATCACATTTTACGTGTGTTTATTTAAGCGCACCAGGACAGAGTGAGCAAACTCCGCCAACTATCCCGTTGTTAAGAAAAGCCCCAGTGCCAGGGAAATCACCGCTTTTACCAGATGCTGAACTTGGGGCAAAAATGCCAACATTGCCTCGGCAGCCCCCATCGGGAAGGACGCTCTCATCCGCGGAGGCAGGAGCAGCCTCGGGGCTGTATCATTCCCAGAAACAAAGAAAGGAATATAGTCGATACATTCCATAACGTTTACATTTTCCCTCGATTTTTTTCTTATTTTTCCCTTAGAACTAGTGACCTGGGCAAAGCACCCTGCTATCTAAAAGACACTGTTATAGACCTTTTAGAAAAACTAAGTCCAAGGCCGAGGTGAACTTCAGGTCACCGCGTCTAACAAATATGAAAATGTCGCCTGGTGAAGGGCACGCCTTGTTATTTAACAAAGACTGTCAATGTGTAAGATTAATAAGAAACAAAATGCACACGGTGTCACTTTTCGGTCACTTTGAAACTTGGGACAGCCTCGCATTCAAGAGGGGAAAGCTGGGACTAAATATATTCAAAATGGTTCAAATCAAAGTCAAGCCAGGCTGCTAGTGCGATTCTTCCTCCTCCTACCGCTCTCGGTGGAGGACGCCCGGCACGGCGAGAGGTTGACTTGAATTATTATTATTATTATTATTATTATTATTATTATTATTATTATTACACGACTATTACTATTATTATTATTATTGCTGTTGTTATTATTCTTTTCTCTTTCGTGGTAATTACGTTTTAGCTGCGTATGTGGAGGGTAACAGGAATGCCTGTCTGTTTCACAAGAAAAAGGGGAATCCCCTTTTCCCCCTCTTTCGGTATGTATTGAGTTTTGAGTTGCCTCTTCTTAGTGCATGAAAATTTACTCTCTCCCTCTCAACTTAATTCCAGTGCTGTCCCCATCCCATTCTCGGCCAGCCTCGGCCAGGAAACTCTCGCTTCTTTATTAATTGATTGAAGTCTCCTTCTCCAGTGAAATCGAGCCTTTCCTTCTGGAAAAATAAGGGAGCTGGCCTGTTTTATCCTATCCTTTTCTCTCTTTGAGAACTTAGGGTGATGGTACGAGTTTGTTAAAGGGAAGTACTGGGGGAAAAAAGGGTTTGAGATTGTTTATTACAGCCATAAATCTTGCAGTAAAATGTCGAAATGGCCGTGTGCAAGATAACACTTGGTGGTCTTGGCT
This sequence comes from Hirundo rustica, assembly GCF_015227805.2. NCBI lineage: Eukaryota > Metazoa > Chordata > Aves > Passeriformes > Hirundinidae > Hirundo > Hirundo rustica. The sequence continues at coordinate 122,417,704 of NC_053450.1, forward strand.
GGGTTCTTGTTTATGATAACAAAACCAGAAAGACACGGAACAGGCCTTTTGGAGGTCCTGCCTCAGCACATCTTCACAGACTAAGAGAACCACATGAAAAAACCAGACTTGAGCTGAGCAGCTCAGGTCACCTTGCAGATTTACACTCGTATACAAAATTGAGTCCTTCTCTCTGTAACCCAGCGCCAGAGCCCTACTGTAGAAAGGGGCACGGTGAAACTTTGAGATCTAATCACAGTAAATAATATGAAGCGGAGCCCGGTCAACTCTCCCAATATAGCGCTGATCTTACAAACCGAGAGCACACTTTTCGTTGTGTTTTACTGTGGCGTGGGAACACGGCAGCCCGCTGTAGTGCTCCGACCATAGTGCCTCAGGACTTATGCCGAGGATAATATTTACGATACCCCGGTGCAATTCATCTGGTGCTAGCCGGCAGGTATTTGTATGTATGCGTCTGTATGTGTGCATGTATCTCTTTATACCGAGAAAATGCTATTGTGGTGGACTTCGGCAATCTTTTATTTTTTACAGTCATGCAGATGAGAGAGCTTTTTTTTTTTTTTTTTTTTTTTTTTCCTTTCTTTTTCTTTTCTTTTTTTCTTTTTCTTATTTTTTTTTTTTTTTTTTTTTTTTTTTTTTTTTTTTTCCCCATTTAGGAAATGGGCTGTTGTTGTTTTGTTGTTGTTGTTTTGAATATAAATAAAACAATCTCCCCTTTTCTGTCAAATGTGTGCTGTTGAAGAGTTGCGGCTGTCTCTGTGTGTAACCGCGTGTGTGTAACCGCATTTCCTCTCCACGCAGAGTAAACAGAGAAACTTATCTATTATGCCAGTTAGAGTTCCATAGATGTGCTGTTGGAAATGAGTAAGTAAATGTGTTTTAACTCTCTTTACAAATTAGACATTCGATAGTAGGAGGAAATGAGTGATTGTTTAGATAAGTACCCCAGTATACCCAAGTGCTGGAAATGTTCTAACATATTACAAGCCGCATGCAATGTGCGTGCCTATGTGTCTGTGGATAAAATATAAATCGATACGTTGTGTGTCTTGTTAGATAGAATATATATTCAAATAGAATTTTATTGCATGTATCCGTTATCTATTAAACTGCAAAAGACAATAATCTGAATTTAAACCAGGGTAACTGTTAATGTAATATCTTTAGGAGGGCAAGATCTAAACTGTATCATATTTACGTGTGATATATTAGAAGTATTTTCCCATACTAGCAGACGAGATTTAGCCAGTCAGCAATTATATTCTCTAAGGGTGTGGTAAATATTTCTATATTATTATATTCTTTCCTGTACGGATGAAAAAAAAAAAAAAATCTGAAAAAAATCGTGCCTACTCCAAATGTGGCTGACTAGCTGACGTTCAAATAAGCATTTTTCCCCTTTAGAATAAGAGCGTAATTAGTTTAACCATCAAATTTCAATTACCTAAGGTCAGGGCGGTTGCCTCGTTTCCCCCTGAGCTGCAAGTACCGTTAATAGTCTCAGTTTTAGCAACGTAGACGTGCCCGAGTGCCCTCTCCCTCCTACACCAGGGTTTGCGAGCTACTTCTGCGAAGGCGCTAGCGATTTCTTATGGAAGTGAAAATTAAGAAATAAACCCAAGATGAGGCGCATCAAACCAACGGACTTAAATTCGTAGTTCAGAAAGCTCTCCTCCGCGGGGAGGGATGCTCACAGTGAGCCCTGTAATCGCCCGTAGGAAGTGTTTGACACCGTCGTGTCCGTCTTCCCCTCTCCCTTCCCATTCTGTTCCCCGTTATTTTCAGGCTCCCTCTACGCCTCACACACCGCAAGCCCCTCGAGGACTCTCCTCGGCCTCCCCGCGACCTTGGTTCTAACTTTTGCCTCTATTCCTCCGATCAGCCCGGCTTCAAAGGGGCAAAAAGCTGTCCCCGGGGCTCGCGGCAGCCCGCGGTCCCCGCTGGCGGGGCGCTGGGGACAGACCCTGGAGGGCGGCCGGTGGCCTGTGCCCGACAGCCGCTGCCGCCCTCTGCCTGCGCGCAGCCCCGGCGTTTGGAGACGGGCTCGTTTAAAAGGATTGTGCAACGCCTTGTGCAATGCCTGCCTCCCTCCGGATCACGCAGCTGGGCTGCGCTCCGCTTCCTCGCCCCGCTTCCTACACTCTCCCACGGGAGAACGAAGACACAAAAAGTGCTGGGGCGGGCCGGGTGGGTGGGAGACTGTCAAAGCCGGATTAGTTCTATCTCGCTTGACACCGCCGCTGCTGGACGCGGCCCGGGCCGGCGGGCGGGAGGAGCCGGGGATGCTGGTGGGGAGCGGACGCGGGGCGCTCCCTCGCCAGGCAGCCGCCGCCCGTGGGGGAGGCGAGGTCCCCGCGGAGGGTCCGCGGGCGCGGAGCTGCCCTGCCGCCGCTCGTCCCTCTTCCATTTCCTGATCCGGGGTCCGCGGCCCCGCGCGGTAATTGGCGCTGGCGGTCAGGTGGTGGCGGGGCGGCGGGGGGTGCGGGTGTGTGTGTGCGCGGGTGTGTGTTTGTGTGTGTTGTAGGCGCTCCAGGGGTGGGAAGAGAGGAAGGGAGGGGAGTGCAGCGGGGAAAGGGGGGGGGGGGGGGGGGGGGGGTGGGGGGGGGGGGGGGGGGTGGGGGGGGGGGGGTGGGGGGGGAAGGGCTGGAGGCCCAAACTTTGGCAGCGGCAGCACTTGACAGCAGCGGGAGGGGAGAGGGAGGGAGGGGAGGGAAAGGGAGGGGAAGGGGAGGGGCCTCGCCGAGCCCAGAAAAACGACAACGCGAGAAAATTAGTATTTTTTGCACTTCACAATTAATGACCATGAGTTCGTTTTTGATAAACTCCAACTACATCGAGCCCAAATTCCCTCCCTGCGAGGAATACACGCAGCACAGCGGCAGCGCCGGCAGCTCCGCCAGCTACCACCCGCACCACTCGCACCCGCACGCCCCGCCGCCGCCGCCGCCGCCGCACCTGCACGCCGCGCACCCGGGCCCGGCGCTGCCCGAGTACTTCCCGCGGCCGCGCCGGGAATCGGGCTACCAGGCTCCCGCGGCGCCGCCGGGGCCGCCGGGGCCGCCTCCCGAGGCGCTCTACCCCCGCAGGCACCCTCCTACCCCCAGGCGCCCTACAGCTACAGCAGCGCCGGCAGCGCCGCCCCGGGCCCCGAGCAGCCGCCCCCGGGCGCCTCGCCGCCGCCGCCCGCCAAGGGCCACCCCGGCCCGCCCCAGCCCCTGCTCCCAGGCCATGCCCTGCAGCGCCGCTGCGAAGCGGCCCCCGCCGCCGGGGCCGGCACCGGGCCCGCCTGTCCGCTGCTGCCCGACAAGAGCCTGCCCGGGTTGAAGGGGAAGGAGCCTGTGGTCTACCCCTGGATGAAGAAGATCCATGTGAGCACGGGTGAGTTGCCCTTGCCGGGGGGAGGTGAGGATGCGCTTGCAGAGGAGGGAAGAGGGAGGGGGGGGGTGCTCCCCGGGACCGGGATGGGTCTTTGCGTGTGTGGCTTTTTTTTTTTTTTTTCCCCTCCTTCTCCCTTCGCGTTTCCTAATAGTAAAAGAAAGAAAGAAAGAAAGGAAGAAAGAAAGAAAGAAAAAAAAAAAAAAAAAAAGTGAGAAACCTTTTGTATCCGGGGTCCTTTATCAAAAGATTTACGAGACGCCAAACTGTTAGGGCAGTAATTATAGCCCCCATAAATTTAATTGCCCTGCAGTGGCTCTGGGCCATGTGTCTTTGAAGCTTTTCTTCTAACCCAAATGCCCATCACCATTTTTTATTGCTCCTCGATTGTCCCCACTGTCGATAGGCTGGGAAACAATTTTTCTTGCCGTTTATGTATCTTATGTGAACCCGGTGTCAAGTTATTATATAATGATTATGTTCCATCCCTTCCCCTCTCTTTCTTTCCCCTCCGCGTGTGTATGTGTGTGCCTGTGTGTGCACGTTTCAGTCAATCCCAATTACAACGGAGGGGAGCCCAAGAGGTCTCGCACTGCCTACACCAGACAGCAGGTCCTGGAGCTGGAGAAGGAGTTTCACTTCAACCGCTACCTGACCAGAAGGCGACGCATCGAGATCGCGCACACCCTCTGCCTCTCCGAGCGCCAGGTCAAAATCTGGTTCCAGAACAGGCGTATGAAGTGGAAGAAAGACCATAAACTGCCCAACACAAAGATGCGCTCCTCAAACCAGTCCACACTGAGCCAGCAGTCCAAAGCACAGACACAGGGCCACCCTCATCCGCTCGATGGGGCTACACCCAACGCAGCTGCGCTATAAATACGGTTTTTTGTTTGAATATTTTTGGTCTTTTTTTGTTTGGTTGGCTTTCTTTGTTGTTGTTGTTGTTGTTGTTGTTTTGATATATATATTTACCTATCTATTGAGGTTTTCAAGCTGCCTCGAGGTGGAGGCTGGCCTTTTGGACCAAACAGTGTAAAACAAAACAGGAGCAGAAAAGGAAGACGAGACGTGTCCAAGAACGGGCACATGTTTAAACCAAAACCCGGACGATTGTCTACATTGTATATAGATAATGGTTCCATGCCCATCATTTTTTTCTATTTATGGAAACGCTCTCTTGCCCTCGGTGTAAGAGAGGGCTGGATGCTGTCATGGATGAATTCTCTGTACCTAAGACGGACTCTTTTTTTTTTCTTTTTTTTTTTTTTTTTTTTTTTTTTTTTTTTGGAACACGTTAAAAATAATAAAAAAAACCCACATTTGAAACAAAGCAAAAAGCTCGTGAGACACTTGTGTAAGGCGTTGTCTTGAATAGCGCTGTTTTGTGGTGTGTTCAAGGATTTCTCTGTGCGTGCTTGTGTGTGTGATGGTGCACATGCACGGGAGAGAGAACGAACACGTCCATGAGAGGCTAAAGGCTTATTAAAAAGTCCCCTTAGCTGTCTAAAGGAAAATGTTTTATGTATCAAAGGTAACTTAACTGGTTTTAAGTGTAGCCCCCTCAGTAGCTGTGATCTATTAGTTTTTCTCCACATGCCCTATTGCATTTATTTAAAAAAATATTGCTATAAAGGCTGTTGCTGTCTTCATATTTGGCACCGTCTAAATAGTTTGGGTCCATGTACAATTTGTGGATTTTTGGTGTAATGTATAATAGTGCCAAATGCTAGTAATAAAGATTATTCTGTACAAAAGAATTAAACGCTTGAAACACAAGTCCACTACGTGCTGTTTCATCCACCTTGTGCTTGGCTGGTGCTGGCATCAGGAATGGAAAACAACAGTTTATTACATTGTTTTGACTTGGATCCATCTTTTCAATAAGGTAATGGTTATTTTAAATGTGGTGAAAAACCTCCTGGCTCCTATTTGCGTGGCTGGGAAAAATTGCGTTGCAGGAGGAGGAAAGGTCTTGCTTCATCGTATAGGTGAGTGGTGCTCTCTTTATCCGACTTAGACAGAATGAGTCTGAGTCCACTGCTGGCCGTGCAACTGTTCTCAGCTGCCTGACAAGAGAAACTGTACTTCTTCTGGGAGCCAATAAGCTCCCATGCCGTGATAACACTTTAGATCTTTAGCCAGTCGTGGTTTATTCATTCATTTTCTCCTGATCATGATTTCTTAGCTGGCTAGCGCTGTTTAAGGGGAATACATGAACGGTAACCTAAAGTTTCTTTTTAAGCTGCCTTTTCCGTTTTTTTGTTTTTGGTGGTGGGTTGTTTTGTTTGTTTTTGTGTGGTTTTTTTTTTTTTTTTTTTTTTTTAAGATTATTTAAAAATGTGTTGAGAAAGCCTTGGTAGACGCATGAATTTGGATACAACTCACGAGGCTTTTTTGACTGAGATTGTCACAACTACTGTGGCAAAATGGGATTCAACTGGTTCCAGCTCCGACTGTGCATCTTGCTGCTTCCAGGCAGCTAAGGAGTTCAGGCGAAGCAGAGCTGCTAACGGGGAGCCCTGCTTGGGGCTTTCACAACATGGTGTAGCACTGAGCTGGGTAGGAAAAGTCTTGGAAAAGAGCTCAAGTGCTGGTAAATCTTCCAGGGAAGACCTGAAGGCCAGTACTTATTTATTTACTCACCCAAATACATATAAGATGGATTCTTGGAATCAGTGCTTGTCTTCACACAAGTGAGGCCGCCAGGACCAGGAGCATCATCATCTCTGGTTGAGGTAGCACCAGGTTCCAAAGGTTGTGCCAGCATCCCTGCCTAGCCGTGGAATATGTGCCATCCCAGAGAAAAATATGCCGTGCCACTGGCAGAACACGTTCAGCATCAGGGAGGTGTCAGCTGTAAACATCCTCAGTAAACACGGCTGTCCCCATACCTGACCAAGGAGCAGGCCTGAAAAGCACACTTCTGCTCACACGTTGCTGTGTACTAAATCCTGAGTCGCCAGTTGTCTCCTTATAAAGAGAAAAAAAATATATAGCTGTATGTGAGGTAACTGCTAACTGCAAATGTGTAACTCTTCTTTCGGTTTATTGCTTGAGAATCCCTTAATGTATTTAGTGCCAAAATTAGCAAAATTCCAGCTGAAACGTATAAACTGGCAGTGCAGGATTTCTTTAGTGTGCAGCCTATGCCTATAAACCTGGTTTGGTCCCATTGTAAAGAGAAATGAAATCACCCTGCAAATAGCAATTTTAGCGAGAATCATTAATCACCTCCTACAATAAATACTTCTTTGTGATTCAACAGCGGTTCTGAAAGGCATTCTCTTGGAAAAGTCTGTGAAGACGCAAAGGATTTTCCTGGGGGAAAAAAAAGTGGTCATGTGTAAAGACACAGCATCTTGTCTGTCTGCTAAAAAAATGTACATTCTCTTGCTGGAGATTGAATTGCGGACTGCAAAATACCCCATGGCAGATTTTCATCGTTTAAGGTAAATTCTCCTTCCCTCTCTTCCCCTTCTGCCTGTGCTGGGAGCAGAATGCTGCTCCCGGGCTGGGAGCCCTTCTGCTCCCCGTCCAATACCCCCCATCCTTACAATAACTTCAAAAATTACATCGTCCTGTTTAAATTCTCGCATTGTGCTCCCTTTGCTAAGGCAACCAGGAGTTCACCGAGAGGACAAATTTTCTATCCCATTAATTGTTTTTTTTAGAGGAGCAGACTGACCCTTCAAACCCTTGACCTTTAAAGACAGTATTCTTTTTAATCCGGCACTTGGACCTAAATGTCTCTTCCCCCCTCCCTCTCTCTTGCTCTCCCGGTGTCTCACACACGGATTTATCTGCTCGGGCCACAAAGGCAAGCACAGCTCAAAACGCTGGAAGTGGAAGTGTGTCAATATTTCAAAGAAAGACCAAATCACCTCAGAGTCAATTTGCTGTCAGCAGGGAACGCCACTCGGTTAACCCCGGCACCCACCTCCCCTCCACCCACCAAGAAAAATACTCCTCTTCCAAGATCCCCCTCCTCGTTTCTCCTGCAAGCTCTTGCTATACCTGGTGTTTCATTACAGGAGGAGCTGAACTGTGACAAGCGCCTTGTGGTATTTAATAACCAGGGCCATCCTGCATCGGGGGATTACGCAATGCTGGGATTTTTTAATTTTTATTTTTATTTGCTTTCATATATTTTTTTTCCCAGGGTGCTTGCAGTCCCAGGTCTTCTTGTCCTGTGTTTATAAAAGAGGAAGGGGTGGGGGGAGCCCTCACCCCGGCGGAGATCCTGACAGGCTTTGCAGCGAAGCTCCGGCGCTCCCCGGCCCCCCCGCCTCGCGTCGGGGCCCTATTCGGGCAGCGCGGGCTCTCCCGCCGTTCCCGCTCCTCCGCCCGAGCCGGGACCAGCACGTCACGTCCCCGAGGAGGCGGAGGCTCTCTCTGGCAGTGTCCGCGGCCTCCCGGCCCGGCCGGGCCGCGGCGGGGCGGGGTGGGAGCCCGGGGTGTCGCTCCAGGGCTGTCCCCTCCCGCGCCGGGCTGCGCGGGCTCCCAGGCCCGGCCCACGCGGGTCCCGCTGGGGTCGGGGCTCCCCGCGTGGGCAGGGGAAGCTCCGCGGCCGCCTCCCTCCGGCCCCGGGCAGCCCTGCTGGCTCCGCCCGGGCCCGCGGACCGGGCAGCGCTCACCCGCGGCGCACGGCCCGTGCGGTGCCGCCCTGATGCTCTCCCGTGCCCCTGCCAGCGGCGCGGAGCCCTCTCCCCGCTGCAGACAATGACGGTCTGGGTTCAACTGATCCATTTGGAGCGGGGGTGCGGGGGGGGGCGGAGGGTATAAAGCTGACCCAGCCCGATGTGCAGAACGGGGTGAACCCCTGGTAATAATGCCCCAGAGCTCTCCCTGGAAGCTGAGGAGCTGTCAAAGGCAGGAGAGATTAGGGGACCCAAGTAAGAGCATCCCTGCGCTCGCAGATAAAGGTGTTGCGTCTGTTCTGGGGGAGATATTGAAATTTTAATCTTTAGGGTCACGTGACTCATTAAATAATTAATGCAGATAGTCAGGAATGAATCTGCGGCCGTCAGTCCTCACTAGGAGTGATTCTCTCAGAAGTGAAACTCAACTCCTTATTACTGGAGTTTGTTTTTCTTCTTCTTTCTTTTTCTTTTTTTTTTTTTTTTTTTTTTTTTTTTTTTTCCCTTAAAAAAAACCCTACCTGATTTATCTTGAAAGATTCTAAACTTCTTAAGCAAGCAATAGGGTCTGTGTTGGTAAGTAGGTAGTGTGTATTTCTAGCTTGATGACTTTAATTGTTTGTGCTTGCTTTGTCTGCTGAGCATTTGCTTAACCAGTTTAATATTTAGAAATGTTAAATCTTTGTTTTAGCTGCCTTGTGGTCACATTATGGCTTTTGGTGATTAAGTGTTACGGAGGCAAACACACTTGATAATGTTCTAATTCACACTGTGGAAGGCTGGGTGCCACAGTGCAGGAGGACCTGCTTTGTTCAATTTTCCTGGCGTTAATAAATCACCGTCTCTTAATACATGGCCAAAAAAGCAATGGAAAGGCAGTGAGCATTGCAAAGGAAAAGTCATAGGCGAATTTCTCTATGACTCATTAGTTTGAACGATTTATGTACAATCTTAGAGTGCCGCAATGAATATTAGAGTTTGGGACAACAAAAAATTTAAAAAAAAAAAAAAAAAAAAAAAAAGGTAGTAGTTTTTGTAAAGTGCTTTATTGCTACTTAGCAACTCTTTCAAGAAACAGCATACTTTAAAGGACCGTGGCAGTGTAAAATATGGTAGCGTGACATAATAGCTCCAAAATAAATAACAGAAAGTCGCTGGCACCATTTTCAGATACACGCTCCATATTTAACACGAGTGGGACAACCCAGTCACGACACCCTTGATCGATGATTATTGCTGTTTGTAACATGATTATTGATTAGGGATTAAAACGGCTAAGGTACGACTCTGAGCCTAAAATGCCAGGGGGTTCCCCCTGTGCTGGAGCCGAGTGGAGGGAAAGGTAGAGCTAAGAATAATCCCAGGAAGCAGAGGCCGGGTTCTGTGATTGCAGTTCGAACTTTCCATTTTCTTTTGTGTTTGCCAGTAGATTTTAACAGTCAGCGCTCGCAAATTTATGAGACAGCAATAAACAGTTTAGTAGGCTATTATTGCATGATTTTATGTAGACTGGAGTTCAACACCAAATTTAAAATTATTAGCGTAATTATGGAACTACTAAATTACCAAAGCATAGTATCTGCTCGAAAAGTTCTCCCAAGACAGACTTAATATTTCCAGGGCTCAGATAACACCCTTCAGCAAGAACCGTGTTATTTAATTATTAGCATTTACATTTACTCTCGATTGTAAGATGCGTTAGATGGGTTTTATTAGCAAGACTGAATACAGGGGTACATTATTATATCTGACAAATTCATATGTAGAAGTGATTCAGTAAGTGGCATGCAAATGACTTATTGTATTTTTGGACCTAGTAATATTGTTTATTTTAGGGAAAGAAGCAGCACAGTTTTTACCCCTCTGTCAATGGCTTTCAGTTATGTCGGCTTTTTCGTTGATGGTGTGGGTGTGGGGTTTTTTTTTTAAGCATTTGGGCCCGATCCCGCTTCACTTAGGTCAGTTGTTAGTCTCTTACTGAGCTTGTGGTGGCAGGATTGGGCCCTGGCTAACCGTTTGAATAAAAGCCCAACCACAATACGCCCCGCATCTAAACTGGAACCCTTTCCGAGTTTTATTCAGCAGAGATGAACACCACGACTTGTGTTTAATGTCTGTTCTTGATTAAATGATCCTAAACAAAGGTTTCCCAGAGGAAAATAAAGCAGACATTCATGTAACAAGAGTTAGGAATGACAATATTTCCAAACACTTGGAGACAGAAGGCATAGCTGTCTACGGGGAAAAAAAAAAATTAATAAGGAAAAAACCCAACCAAAACAACCGCACGCTTTTATTTCTCAGCTCCCCGTGCTCTTCACCCGGGTGGGAATCCACGCTCCTCGCGGGAGCCCGAGCCCGCTCCATCCCCGCCCGCCCCTCTCCGGGCTCTCCCAGCGCACCCGGCAAACCATGTATTGCCAATGAAGGAGCAAAATACCTCCCCCTGCACTCCCCGGTAAGGAACTGTTTGTTGCTTGTTTACAGGGAGCCCCGAAACGAAGCCGCTCGGCCGGGGCGGTGGAAGAAGCTGGGAGCGCCTCAGCCCAACCCTGCGCAGCTGGAGGAGGTAAGAGCCGGGCAGCGGCCGCTGCCTTTGCGCCGGTGGCGGCTGTAAGAATGCGGTTTGCTTGGTACCTGCGTGAAGAACAAGACCGCTGGAATGAGATTTTGTTGTTGTTGCGATAAATATTTAACCTAGCTGGGTTGTTTTTTTTCTGGATTGGCTCTATTCATCTTCCGTGGGTGGTGAATGCGCGTGTCTGGGCAGACAAAGAAGTGTACGGGACCTGAGTGATCGCCATCCTTATAAAGGCATTGGGGACAGGAAGGATGCAAAGCCGTCTGAAGAGCGAAAGAGTTAGAGAATTTCTTTGTCCGTTCTTAGCTCCTTCCGAAATCAAAGGCACCGGGCGAGGGAGAGAGGGTTGGAGCCAGTTCGGTACTGAGTGGCTGCTTATCGCGGCTTGTCTGTTCGCCTCCTCCTCGAGGAGCTCCGCAGCCAGTCCTGCAAACGAGAAGTGCATGTAGGGATGTTAGAAAACCTGATTTTTGTCTGCGTCCATACAACAGAATGGTTCGCGAATAAATTTCCGGTATTTGTCCGTCCTGGCCTGCTTTGCGCTGAGTGGAGGTCGGTGTCTGGCGGTTCGAAGTTGCCGAAGTCCTTGATGTGCTCGGTCCTCTGGCAAGAGAAAAGAAATGCTTTCCATAGTGACCTTTTTTTTTTTTTTTTTTTTTTATGCCGGCCGTCGAGAGGGGAGGATTACATAGAATTAGCTCAAACTCCTGCTAGATTTACCTGCTTCTTTTTGGATGTTGATGTACAATTAGTGTATTTTACTACCTTTTAAAAGCGGCCATAAATTACAGGACTACAAGGGCTCTTTGTGTTGGCTTAATGAGCTGCTTAAATCTTAACTACAAAAAGGCGCTGCAAACGTCTATTCACGCTTGTGTTCGGAAATTGAAAGCGAAAACACGGTACGAAGGAACCTTCCTCCGGTGGCATGTACCCACAGCATTGCGGGCAGAGATATTTGGGATTCCTTAACTGACCCAACACCGGCAGACTCAGCTGACTCTGAGCAGAACTTCTCTCACAAGGGCACAGTCGATAACGCTGCTCTTTTTATCTACTTGGAAATGATCAAAGACCAACTTTATCAGAGGCACGGATGTAGGTAAACAGATCTGCGTCCCAGCAGATTGCAAATCTTTGGAGGTAGCGAGGAAATAAGTACTTATATCGTACGGGTGATTCCTATTTCGTCTCCACATGGGAGTGATAGGCACACCTCTTACCAACTGGCATAAAAGTAAACTTGAAGCACAGTAAAAATTCTAAACCTAGTGATATTTAAGGTAACTTCAAATAGCATTGATGCTAAGAGCGGCTATTAATGCCGGAACGGGCACAAAGGGTCTCCCTTAATGAAGGCACGCTATGAACTCAGATCTGTTTGTTGTTACTGAGGCTGGAATTTAAACTCAGCTCGAGGCCGTGTGTATAAAGCACAGAAAGATCAGTAGCACACCTACTGATAAACTCCACATTTTTTCTACTAGAAACAGCCTTTCGGGTCTCCAAATCATCAAGGTAATAAAACACAACGTTGAGTGTCCAGGAACAGGAACAAAGCAATAAATGGGGTGGCGAGGGAAGTCTAGCGCCTTCGACTCGCAAGACCATTTGAATTTGCATCTGAGACCTCGTAATCACGCAACTAGAGCAAAGAAAACTTTCTCCAAATTCGGCGGAAAGAAATAGTTTTCAGCTGCAATTCAGGACAGCTCAAAGTTAGGCAGACTCCCCCTTCTGCCTTCCCAAAGAGCACTGTGTGAAAGGTATTCACACGTCAAGAAGTTACTTTTCTTAAGAATTAATTAGTTGCCCCGCTATATACACCAAGTTAATTGTTAAACAGTAGTTTTAGGATTAACTTGACCATTAATACCAATAAAGATGTTCACAGAAACAGGGTTTTGAAGCCAATAGCCACAGCTAGCGTTAAGGTATTTCAGATGACTTATGATTGTGATTTATTGCTTTTGTAGTTTCTATTTGCTCGAGACTGTAACTTCTAAAACCATCTTTCTACTTTTGATGCAAAGCAGTCGATAACTTTTTACAACAGCCCCAAGAAAGGTTTGCTTTGCTTTTTTCAACATCTGCTCCATTCCCCATTAATTTCAGTTTCGTTGTTGCAGAAGAACTTCTCTGTGTGTTTCTTCTATGGGATGTAAACGCACCAAATTTAAAAGGGCCGTGTATCCTTCTCAAGCAAATATCAGCCTTGGTTTACAAGAAGCTGTGGAGTTACCAGGCGTGCTGATAGTTACAGACTCGGGTACGTTGAGTGTGCCTAATGCCCTCTCTTTAAAAAAAAAAAAAAAAAAAAAAAAAAAAAAAAAGTAGTTTTTATTCCAGTTCCTAGTGAGGGATAATATATGTGTATCCTGGTATTAGCCTAGTCACTTCTATGTGAAAAATTGTGAAGTTTTCTCCTGCTGTAACGTCATGCTGACTTTGCTGCAATGCCACTACTGTACACTGTTACGAATGGGTTTACATTCCAGCGGCCCACTTACACAATGCAGGCGAGAGTATAGTAAGACTTGTCCATAACACTAAAAGTCATCTTTAAAAAGAAAACTTCTTCCATTCTATTCAATGAAGTGTAGGTGAAACAGTAAGAGGGGATAAGTAGTTAGCTTCTTTGAGCGCATGGGATATGGTGGAAAGATTTAGGCAAGGGTGTATACACGATGATGCACAAGGCTAGAGTCACAGAACTGAACCAGGAGCACGTTAAAAGCGTGAACTAACTGATTTACTTTGACTCCTTCCAGAAAAGTTACGTGTGTGGAGGGTTTCTTTTGTTTGTTTAGCTTATTGTGTCAATAGCACAAGTTAAACAATCTTACAGGGAAGATGTGATGGGTTCACACACAGGCGAAGCTGCCTGGCTCACGGGCCACATACAACTTTGCTTTTTTTCTTTTTTTCTTAATTTTTTCCCCTAAGGCAAAGAACTCCCCCTCCCCATTTTTCTTTTTTTCCCCCCCAACGTTAGAAACCTATAATTTTGTGCATCACTCAAACTAGCTGTATAGGAAATGCGTAAGCACAGGTTTAACAGCAAGGTCCCAAAAGATTTTGCAAAATTCAGAGGCACGCCAGTGAGGGAAGGTGTATTCTTCATAGTGTGTTACGAGGACAAAAATCAACTAGCCTCTTAGAAGAGACTCTATTTTGCCTTTGTCAGGTAATTATAGGTCTTTTTAGTTTCTACAGGAGCCCTGATGTAGCGTGTGGGAGTTGAGCAAGCCCTGTACAATGGCAGGGTAGAGGGAGCTGGGGGTGGGGGGAAGGCTGGTAATCGTCCCGTTTAGAAGGGGGCTGGAAATAATAGCATTAAGATTTGGGCTTTCTTCGGGGCTTGCAGAGGACGTGCGACGTGGAGCAGAGTGGCGGGCCTGGGGAGCAAACGCTGCTTAATTAGGCTAAGTGTCAAAGTGCAGCGTTATAAGTATTCCTCTTACCTTCCAATGGGTTTTGTGTAAAGAAATATTGGTGTGGGAGGAAAGAGAATCAGACCAATCTCCCCCCACAGTCATCTGCATCTCTTAGATTTTTTTTTCCTCTTTCCTTAATATTCTTCTTTAACATATTGGGTTAAGGCTTTAAAAAGCGAAGGCTCGCGCTAAGAAATCCTGTTCCTTCAATGATTCCCTATTTCAAATAAAAGGATTTAAGTTGACGTATGACCACGTGAGCACATAATACAGCGCATTATTGTGGCATTTGGAGTGGAGACCCGGTCTGGCTCCGTCTGCGATTACGCTTTTCCAGTTTCTGTTCAGAGCAAGCACTGCTTTCTATTTTTTTTTTTTTTTCCCTCCTGCCCCCATCCGTCCCCACAAGAGCTGGCCATTTCGCTGACAGCTTTCGTTCCTTATGGAAAGGTTATTGTCGAGACGAGAGGACGAAATGCTTCGTTAGAAAGGATGGATTTTATTTTAAGGTATTTCCGTTGATTGTTCATTTACGTGGTGAGTTATTGCTGTTCGAGGCAAAGGTCAGTAGCAGAGGCTGGAGTGAGTGCGTGTGTGTGCGTGCGGGTGTGTGTGCACCCGGAGCCAGGCTGCTTTCCCCTTTGTTTCAATTTGCTGTGGTAAATATTCAACTCTACCCTCGCAGCGAGCAGAGCAGGCAGAGTTTGCTTCTTTATTTATTTTTCTCCATAGAGATCCCACACTGCTGTTGATGGCCAGCTGCCTCAGCTACAGCCCCTCGATTGCCATTTTACCATTATTTATGACCGGCTAGAGATAGGAAGCCTCTTTTATTGTCGTGTTTGAATATTCCCCCCCCTTAATTTTATTCAAGTATTTTTATTTGTGTGTTTGTTTATTTATGTATTTGGGCGAGTCGGAGAAAACGATGTGGGGGGTGTGTGATGCTCCTCGGTCGGGGTCGTGCTCGAGTGTGCGGCGGCCGTTGTTGTTTTATGGGTGTTTGTTCGGCCGCTGCCGCTCCGTAAATCGATGACTGCGCGATCGTGCTGCCATTTTATTTATGATGCTTTAGTGGTACTTTGTTTATTGTGCGCGGAGCGCTGCATGAGTGCTCAGCTCTATGGCAAAGCTTCCCCTTCCCAAATGAGCCACGGCGCTCCTCTTTATTTCTCTGCGGTGAGGAGGAACTGAACCCAGAGCCAGGCACGGCTTCTAACAATAAATCAGCCTTGAAAATGTGGGGCTTTATTCTGCCTCTCTGAACGGGGATCTGGAAAGAGAGGATAAAAAGGAGAGGAGTGGAAAGTATCTTCTAAGAGAACATATACTAGCCCTAAATTAATATCCATGCCGTCGCTTACATAAATACAGATATATCCATATATATAAATATGTAAGTATTTGCGTGTACTTATCAATACGAATGCATAGATATAAATGCACTTTAAACGACAAAAATGAAAGATTACTTAGCTATCCAAAGAGGGCAAAATGCTAAATGAGACCGTATTTCCCCAGTGTGCCCCGGCTTTGGGAGAGGTTGGAGCCCTGGGACTGGCTTTCCTCCAGTTCGCTCCATGCCTCTCGTTTATTCCTCTTGAGCCATTTTGCGTCCAGTTACGCGCTGTTTGCATTTGCTCGTCTTCTAAGGGGGCAGAAAGAGAGGGAGAGAGGGAGAAAAGTGAACGACGATAAAAACTCCGCTGAGAGCACACAAAAAAAATGTTATTTCCACTCGGAGCTATTCGCGGCCATTCTGCAGAGACCTTCAAGGGCGGTGTTCGGGATGGTCTTACGTTTTCCTGCTCTTTAAAGCGGCTCTCGAAGCAGAACGGACCCAAATAAATATTATTTCCCCTTCTCGACTGAAGCACAGTGTCTCTCTCTTCAGCAAGGGAAGGAGAGCTCTTTTGCTCCCATTGTGTGTCTAAAAGCCAAGATTGGAGTTGCCGTATTTTGAAATGGGCCAAAATGTGCCTCAAAATAAAATCCAAGCTTTAACTGCAGCTAAATTACTTGGCAGCCTTTCCTCTGATTTATGACCCAGTTTGGATGCATATTGACCCAGTTAAAACACTCATAAATAATACAGTCCCGCTCTAGAGTAAAAGAAAGCAAGAAGAGTTCTGGAGGAAAGGAGAATTTCGGCGAGTTGTGTAAATAACTTCAGTCTGTTGAGCAAATAGCGAAGAGTGCGTTGCCTCTCTGGTGTTGGAAAATATAAATAACAATTTAGATTGAGCACGGCTTGCTTCGATTGTCCAGTCCTTCTCTAATTCAGCTGATATCCCCTCCTAACTCTCTAACGACTTGGACAGGCATCACTTCCAGAAACGGCCCCCTTCTCCCTCAACTCTGTGCCTTGCTATTTCATCTCTAAGAGATCCCCCAGAACCAGCCCTGAATTATGGTGCTGCCTTCTTCCATTTCGGGGCATCCAAGGACAAGGCACTTTACAGGCATTATTTTATTCGGAAAATAGTAATTCAGGGGAGGTGGGGGGAGGGAGGGGAGGGAGTGCCATAGAGTGGGACTCTTCGGGGAGAAAAGGCAGGTCATTTCTGACTCAGAAATCAGCCCCAAACACTGCCCGTCCCTCCCCGAGCTGAGCCCTATCTCTCTCCGCGGAATGGAGCAGAAAGAAAATATTCGGCCTCTGGGAGGGAAATACAGATAAAAGCAGCGGGGATCTGTGCGCTGGGACACTTATCCCGACATCATAGGAGACATAAAACAAACAACAAAAAATCATCTTCTCATGTTTAAAATTACCTCTTAGGGGAGAGAGGGGGCGTGGGGAAATGGGACTAATTGGCGAAATCTCGCAAAATACTCTTTGCAGGCAGTAAGATGAATGGAAGAAACACTTCCATATTCGTATGAACCACTTCAGTTCTCACGGTTAAAGTCCTCACATATCCTTTCATTTAAAAAAAACCTCCCCCCTCTTCCCGTTCCCCGTTCTTAAATACAGACATTTAGTCAGAATATCCCGCTGGAGATGGCTCCCAAGTTGAAATGCACTCCTAGGAAAAACTCGCCCGGCTTTCGGCGGGGCCCCTCAAACCGGCAGGCTCCCCGGTATCCGCAGGTTTCGGCAGTCCCAGTCTTTTCTCTCCCTGTCCAAATCCTCCTCGCCGGTCCGGGGGCTTCGTCGGGGCGCAGCGCTGCCTCTCAGTATTTGCCCGGGCAAGTGGGCGAATGGCAGATCAGCAGTTTTAGAAGAAAGTGTGGGGTTGATTATTGACTAAAAAGACTTTTTATTTTTTTTTTTCTTTTTTTTTTTTAATTTTTTTTTTTTTTTTTTTTCTTCCAAAGCAACATTCACAGGATTGTTTGAAGCAAAACGCATACGAGGGATTTTTGCCTCTTCTCTCCTCCTACGCTGGCCGCTTCCCCTTTCATGTGGTGCCTTCTCACTTATGCCATAAGGAGCAAGTGTTTTCTGTTTTAGTGCTCTGTTTACAGCTTTGGTGCACGAAGCCATAAATCTTGCATAGCCATAAATGACAAAAACCATTGGTATGCGTAAGAGGCCACCCCAGCCTTATAGTGCTTTTTATTTCTCGCTTCCCCCTCGCTTTGTTTGTGTTTAGAGATGACGCTGGGTTCCCTCGTGCTTTAAGCGGGCTAGTTATATTTATAATGCCTTAATTAACCAAGTAATGTCAAGTTTACACCTAGATTTTATTCGCAGGCTCTGCTTAACTCGCAGAGCCCAGAGCTCCATCACCGTCTGCCAGACGGGCGGGATCTGCAACTTCGTTTAAGTTCTCGTTTGCACGCTGCCGCGTTTCTGTGTCACGAACCCGGGGGTACACCACCACCCCCAAAACCCGCGGAGCTGAGGAAAGAGGCGAGCGCCTTCCCCAGCCGTGCCGCGGAAAGAAGGCGAAGGCGAGCTGTGCGGCGCCGGGCCCGGGTCCACGCGAGGCTCCCGCCCGCGCGTCCCCACGGGGCGCTGCGGGCACCCCGACCCGTCTGTGCAGCACATGTGTGTGCGGGAGCGCCTCTGTGCCCGTCCCGGGCGCTGGGGAGACTTGAGGGGGGGCAGGGGGGTGTCTCTGTGTACATCTGTGTGTGTGTGCGCTCACGCATGCATGAGTTAATAATTAGTAACTCTAATGATTTCCAGCGTGGCTCTGAAAGCATCGCCCAGAGCGGGGATCCTGGTGGGCTTCGGTTGGCTCTCCGGACCCAGCCCCTTCTCTCCGGGCTTTGCTCCCCTCTCCGGGACTCAGCCGGGGCTGTGCGGGGCTCCCGGCAGTGGGGAGCGGCAGAGGGGCTATTCTGCAGCTGCCCCCCGAGCCCACCGGTAAGAGGGACAAACTCAAACCCCCACAGCAGCACCCTGGAGGCTGGTGAGAGCGACCCTTTGTGAGCGCCGTTTGTCTTCATTAGCATAATTTTCCTGGACTTCGGTGACGCCCGGGTGCGGGGGGGCCGCACTCCTTCACTGCCGTGCTCCTGCGCTCCCTCCCAGCCCCCACCCTGCCCCATGCTTCCCCAGGCGGCAGCCTTTCTTTCTTCCGTTTTTTTTTTCAGATTTTGCTTTTTTTCCCCCCTCCGCGCCCCCCCCCCCCCCCCAGCCTCCCCCCCTTCCCTCTCTCTCCTTCCCTTCCCATAGCAGCCCTGGGAAACATCTCCGTCCTCAGTGCCCCGCGCAGGGGGAGCCCGGTACGCCGGGGACGGGCTCGGGGTAGGGTGCGCAGCCTGCAGCGTCAGGGGAGCGGGGTGGGCGGGTGTGCGGAGCAGCCGACCCCATCCCGTGCGGGGCAGGACTCGCCCCTCCCGGCCGGGTGCGGATGAGCTGAGCCGGTACCCTCCCCGCGGCCACGGGGATCGAGCTGGGGCAGACAGCCCCTGCTCTCTGGGTTGTGTCGCCTCAAAAAAAAAAAAAAAAAAAAAAAAAAAAAAAAAGAGAGAGAGAGAGAGAGAGAGAGCATGCTGGCTTCCGCCTCAGTCGTCAGAAGTTAAGGTAAGCAGGCCACAAATACGCTGCTATCAGTCGTGAATGGCGGAGTTTATGTCCCAGTGATTTATGACCGTAGACTTAAATGTCGGTTCAAGAAGAGTTCACAAGCTGGGGCTTCCTTCCAGGCAGTGACTGATACCCTTACACTTCGTGTTCAGGCAGCTCTCTCTCCTCTCTTCCCCCCACCCCCCACCTTCCCTCAACTTTGTCTTTATCTTTCAGGAAATCTTTCAGGGGGGCTGCCTGGTTTTTCGTCCTAGAGTCAGAGTTTGGGGCTCACTTGGGTGTCACAGGGTAAAGATCTGGTGTACTTGGGAAGGGGGGAAGCGCAGGGAAGGAGAGGGTAGGAAAGAGCTGAAGTGGGGAGTGGGAGAAACCAAGCGGACTTGCCTCTCCAAGCAACTTTCATCTGCTGTTTCTGGGCTGCCTGGGTGGGGGGAGAGAAGTTGGTAAAGTGCAAAGCCGTGTATTGCACAAACCGAGACGGAGACGATAAAACAGGCATTGGAAAGATTTGGGGCCCGTTTGTGTTTGTAAGACGTGCGTTTTTGTCTTCGAAGGGGAGAGGAGAGCTCTTCCCATCCCAGGCATTGGCTGGGATGGCAAATCCACCTCCTCTCCCCTTTCCCGTTAGGACGCTGTCGTGATCGTTGTCGCTCTTAATCCCCCTATTCCCACTTTCTCCTGGAATGACCGGGAGCTCCTCAGGTTACCCCTGCTTCTCTATAACTTTGTAGGAAGTGATTAACTTGGAGAACCCAAACTCGGGATCTGATTTTTTTTTTTTTTTTTTTAAACTCGCTGGCTGACGGCCGAAGCTCCAATAATATTTTGCCTTCCAAGTAAAGTTGCCTATTGTCTGCAGGCCGGCAGCTACGGGAGCAGCGCACCCCGCATCCTCGCTCCGCGCTGCGCGTCCTGCCAGCGCCACAAAACTTCGCAGCGGCCGAAGGAAGGTGAAATGTTTGGTGTCGCGGTCATGAAAGGCGGGTGCCTTTGTGAAATCACCGCTGGCTGATTGTTTCCTCCTTCTCCTCTGGCAGTGGTGTCTATAGTCTCTCTTTCAAAGGAATTGAGAAAAATCACACCAGGCCTCGATAGCGCAGGGAAGGAGAGGCGAGGAGCTGGAAATTGTGTATGCGCCTCAGATCTCCATCGGCTTATTAGCTTAATAGCATCCAAAGAGCTTGATTAGTGCAATAACAGGGTAACCGCCCTGCTGTAGGTGTGTTACCTTCATTTTGTTGCGATCTAACAAAGGGAATACTGTTTTCTAAGAACTTGTGTAACTTGAAAGGCGTAGAATGAGCTCGTTTGGTGCTTGTGTTGTGTAAGGCTTTTCGCCCCTAAGCATTTGTCCTCGTTAGATGTTTCGGGGAAGAAATATCCAGCTGCTTAAGTACAAGGAAAGTGGTAAAAGGAAAGAGGCTCTTCTGATCTGAACAGTCGTGGTTATTTGCCAGCAAAGGGTTATGGGGACTGTGAGGAACACACTTCAGTTTCTGAGAACAATGTGAGCGCGTGTGGAAGCACCTCCTAGATCGGAGGTTAGGCACAGGTCTCCTCTCTCATTAATACGGGCAATTCTTTAATTAGTTATTTTCAGGCAGGTGACGAGAATACTTTAATTTCGGGGGGGATGGGGCCGGGGGGGTGGGGGGAGTGGGGAAATCCCAGAAAGAAAGGAGGATGGGTGACAAAAAAAAAAAAAAAAAAAAAAAAAAAAAAAAAAAAAAAAAAAAAAGGCGGGGGGGAAGGGATTCGCCTGGGCAGGGGAAGCATTCTCTGAGTTTGTGTCCACCCTCTCCCCAGCGAAGTGACCCTCATACATCAAATTACATAGCAGTTTCTAAGACAGAACCTATTATCGCTAAGTTGGAAGGAAAGTTCAAGCCGTGGTCATGGAGATGAACGCTGGTTTTTCAGGTTTCTGGTGTGTTTTTTTCCCCCAATCCATCATGTTTTAACAGGTAGGATCTGGCTGATTCCACGAAAACTTAGTGTCTTGAAAATAACTGCTGAAAAAAACCAAACCAACGACCGCCCCTGCTGGCCTCGCTGAAGGGGCTTTGCACGGCGCTGGGAGCAGTTGAAGCTCCAGACCCACTCGCGAGTGGGAGGCAGGCTCGGGGGCTCCGTGGAGCGGCCCAAGCCGCGCTCCAGGACCGAGAGGGAGCCGCTGCGGGCGGCGGGCGGGGCTCGCCCGGGCAGAAACCACTCCTGCCGGGGTGCGTGACCTGGGCGGCTCGGGGTGGTGTGCGGGCACGGAGGGGAGAAGGTGCCTGCTTCGTTTATTTTCCTATCGAGCATTTCATTGACAAGCCAAAATCCATCACTTGGGATCGGGGTGTTTAAATATCCCTGCCTAGGAAACCTTTCCACCCCGCTCCTGCCCCCTGCCACACGTAGACAGGAACCATCTCATATATTTCTTTATAGTTGTATGAAGAGCTGTAACCAGAAGAGAAAGGCTAAAAATAAAACGACGCTGGTTAAAAAGGAGAGGGTTTGATCTTAGAGTTGGACTGAGGTAATAGCCCGGCCCCTTTGCATTACGGATTCTTCGATCACCCTTATCTCAGAGACCGGTATTAAAACAGCCTCCTGGTGATAAACGATCAACCCGCTTGCTCTGTTCCTTAAGAAGAAAGAAATATTAAAAAAACACAAACCTAGAAAGCCTCTGTCCCCGTGCAGCAAAGCACATATTTGTAGCCGCCAGTAAATCCAGGCAGCTTTTATATCGAAATGCTCCACGCCTGAGGCCAAGTCATGCTGCTAAATATTGCTGACCACTTTTTCTTTTATGGCTTTCATGTCACTTAGCTATTGAAAGTAAGATGGATTTGTACCATTTCTTCACCCTGCTCTGCTCTCCCCACACCCCAGGTCTGCCCGGAGAGGCCATTGGAGGAAGAGTGCCACGTGACAGAGGGGTGCCAATGTTATTCTCCGAGGGTGTCAAGACCCTGTCAGTTTGCGAAATAAATATTGGGAAACAACGAAATGCAAAAAGCGACCTACTACGACAGCTCTGCAATCTATGGTGCCTACCCCTACCAAGGAGCAAATGGTTTCACTTATAATGCGAGTCAGCAGCAATATCCTCCATCTTCATCACTTGTGGAAACTGAGTACCACCGCCCCGCGTGCTCCCTCCAGTCTCCTGGCAGCTCTGTGTCCCACCACAAGGCCAATGACATCAGTGAGAGTTGCATGAGGACCCTCCCCAGCCAGACTCTCCAGCCCCCCAGCCTCGCTGACCCACAGGCTCCACCGCAGCCGCCTCCAGCCCAGCAGTCACAACCTCCACCTCCGTCCTCCACCTCACCATCTCAAAATGCCAGCAGCAACCCTGCCCCAGCCAACTCCACCAAGAGCCCAGCTCTTAACTCACCCACCGTGTCCAAACAGATATTTCCATGGATGAAAGAGTCTCGGCAAAACACAAAGCAGAAAAACAGCAGTTCCAGTTCAGGTACGAAACACGCTCCCCTTCTCCCTGGGTATTCCTGGGCTGACTAGGCATCCAGTGGGGAGGAGGGCTGTCTTACCCACTTTCACTTCAAGGGAGGGGAGGGAAGGGGGGTGGGGGCTTTTTTTACCCTCTGAGTTGACCCCGTGAAACTTTTGGAAAGGGCTTGCCATCACTCAGCTTATTCACTGAGGAGAGCTCAGTGAAAAACACATCCCATACAAAACTTCCCCAGCCCTGCAGAATGGGTCTGAACTGACTTTGCTTCTTAGTGGCAGAACCACTTGTGCCCTCCAGCATCTATCACATTTCTTAGGTAATCCTCTCTTCAGTAAATCATGTCAGTGTGGAGCAGCCCAGGCCTTAAGCCAGAGGCTTGTCCCGAGTACTTTGTTGGCATGGTGCTGTTAGATTAATAAGACAGTGACCTATCTCTGCTGAAGTGTAACAGGAATAAAATAGCTCATAATCATGTGCAGGCAGGATCAATGCCCTGCATGCAGCCAGAACCTCTTCCTATTTTAATAAGCTGATTGGCAAAGTTACAAGCCTGGTAAACAAAAAATCATTCTGGAGTGCTATAAACTTCAGCCCATAAAACATTATTTGAGGGATGGAAGTGTATATCAAAGCTTTTATTACTCTAGGAAACCCAAACTGATAACACCAGTGCTAGCTCCAAAGCCCAGAAGTCAGGCTTATTCTGACTTCTTCCTCTTTTTTGCTTAAATGTGCCTTGGAAATAGATTTCAAAACTTTAGCAAATGTTTTGCCAGTCTGCTGTTTACAGCCTTCCATATCATGTATTTATTTTATTAAAAAGCAGCAACATCTAAATATATCTCTGTATGCAAGCCTAGTTACAGTATGTTCTTCTTTATATATATTATTATTCCAAATCACTACCATATGTTTGTGCTATATACCGGACATGATAAAAAAATCCACTATACTGACAATTCTATATTTATATGTTAAAATTTTGTATTCAGGCATTTGTAGCTGATGTACATATATATGCACACACACACATATATATGGGCTTTCAGAAAAGAGGGCTTTAGGTCTTTACAGCAGCAGATAACAGCTAGTCCTTGAAGACCCTGATCCCACTATGTCAGCAGAGAGACAGAGTTCCGAGTTTCTAAATCTCACTGTGTTTCCCTGAACCTTCCTTGCTCCTCCTTACCAAGCTCAAGATATGTTGCATGCTGTCATTCTGAAAGAAAGCAAGTGTAGTCATGCAGTGACACTACTGAGGTGAAGGAGCTCCTTAGAGGCTTGGAGCTTGGCGCAACTGAGCTCATGCCACAGGGGAGTACTCGGTGCATGCGTGGGCATCCATCTTGACTTTGGGAGCTGAACTCTCCAGGTGCTGGTGTTGTTGGCCATTTTCTCATGGTGCCATGTGTAGGTTCACCCTGCTGATTATGTTCTTTGTGTGATTTACTTAGGTGAGAGTTGTGCTGGTGATAAAAGCCCTCCAGGGCAAGCCTCCTCTAAGCGAGCCCGTACAGCTTACACAAGTGCCCAGCTGGTAGAACTGGAAAAGGAGTTCCACTTCAATAGGTACCTTTGCAGGCCACGAAGGGTAGAAATGGCTAATTTGCTCAATCTCACAGAAAGACAGATCAAAATATGGTTTCAAAATCGCAGAATGAAATACAAAAAGGATCAAAAGGGGAAGGGTATGATGACCTCTTCAGGAGGACAGTCCCCAAGCAGAAGTCCTGTCCCTCCAGCTGCTGGGGGATATCTAAACTCTATGCATTCTTTAGTAAACAGTGTCCCCTACGAGCCCCAGTCGCCTCCACCATTTAACAAGCCTCATCAAAACACCTATGGCATCCCTGCATCGTATACTGCTCCTCTTAATAATTGCCCACCTCCTCAAAAGAGATACACGGGGACAGCAGCTGTGACACCTGAATATGATACTCATCCTCTTCAAGGCAACGGTTATGGGAATCCACACATACAGGGAAGCCCCGTCTATGTAGGGGGCAACTACGTGGAGACCATGACCAATTCTGGGCCTTCCATCTTTGGTCTAACTCATCTCCCTCACCCCCCCTCTACCAACATGGACTACAGCGGGGCTGGGCCGATGGCCAACAATCACCATCATGGACCTTGTGATCCACATCCAACATACACAGACCTTACCGCTCACCATCCTTCTCAGGGAAGAATTCAGGAAGCGCCCAAACTCACTCATCTGTAAGAGACAGGAGTCACTAAGAGGAACACCAAGCCCCCAAGTTTTGGAAAGTACTCATCCCTTCCCTTTCTCTCTCCTCCCCCCGACATGTGCCCTCCCCTTCCCTTCTCGTTTCTTTGTTCATTTTGGTTTGTTTTGTTTCCTTTCGTACAAGCGTTTTCTAGTTTATGTGACGTAGCAATATTTGTTGCTTGAATTGCTCTATAGTTTCACTAGTGGATATTTATCTTCTTGAACTGTAGCCTTGTGTCTCACTTTGGGAGTATGCAAAGGCTTTATACTTTACCTTCTACACTTTTATCAAAACAGGGTATATGAACAAATTTTCTATAAAAGGAATTCTTAAATGTGAATTTGTTCGTACATGATTGATCCCACGGGGAAGCAATTTTTTTTATTGCACTTCTTTTAAATAGCAAGAAAGACATCAAAAGCGCTTGGACAGGGACTTCCTGGACAATTACTGATACGTGTAAGTCTTTCAGTGTGTGTATGCTGGTGAACATTCAGATTTATTTATTTTTTTTTTTCGCAAACATTGAATAATCTAAGTGTTTAAAATTTTATTTATCCCCATTTGTTCATATTTATATATATATAAAATATCTGTACCCTGAATATTCAGGAGGCCATATATTAGATGGCATATTGGCACGTGTTAGAAATATCATTTGAAAGGAAACTATTAACTCCTTTTATTAAAAATAGTGGTAATAATGATGATGACGATGCAATAAAAACTGGGAAAAAAAGATCACGGTTTGAATACTTTATGGTTGTAACATCCAGCTAGGCAAAAAGTGTGTGAAGCTGAAAAGGCTAGATTTGTTTTGAAAGTTATACATTCCTTGCTGCTCACGTTCTGGAAAAAAAAATAAAGTTTTATTCTGAATAATAAAGAGTTAAGAACATGTTCTTCAAAGCACAGGGGAATGGAGAGCCCTTCATGACGTGGGGAGCTAGGAAACTCGTCTGTAAACTTACACGAGCATCTGCTCACCCGAAGGGCCCCGCGACACCTTTTGGGCATTTCATAGGCAGGGAGAGAGAGGTTTTTTTTTTTTTTTTCCTCCAGCAGGGTTTCAGGGCCTTCGGCCGCCGCCTCCTCCGCGCCCGCTGCGCGGTGCCCGGCGGGCGCGGTTCGCCCCCTCCCCGCGGGGTCCGCTGGGGAACGGCCGCGGAGCAGCGCCGGGAGGACAGCCCGGGCTGTGGGTGTACAGGCGTGTGTGGGAAGCACAGGCACCGGAGCTCAGGATAAAGCCCCGCGTGGGCGCGGGCGCGGTGGGGCCTCCTGGTCGCTGGGCTGGCACCCCGGGCCGGGCGGCGGAGACTGCGGAGCCCCGCCAGCTCTGGGGAGCAGGGTGGGAGAGCAGGGTCCGGCCGGACCGCGAATGCGCTGGGGGGTTGTATGCCCCGCTGGCTGCTCCTTTCACTCGCTACCACCACCAACCACACCCCCCGCCATCCACCCCCCCTACCCCCGCCATTTTCCCCTTTTCCTTTCCTTTTTATTTTCCCTATTCCCCCCACTTCCCCCCCCCCCCCCCCTTTTTTTTTTTTTTTTTTTTTTTTTTTAATATATTTTACTGATTTCATTCTTGCTGAGCCGGCTTTCCTCCCACGGCAGCCTGAAGGTGTGGGGGAGGGGAGCCTTGTGTTCCGTTCCTTCCCGCGGGAGGGTGTGGATGCTTGTGCGGGTGTGTGTTTGTGTCGGAGGGGGGGGACACGGTACTGTAGAAGGGCGACCGTCCCGGCCCCAAATGGGCACCCGTAGGGGTCCCCGGTCCCGATCGGCTCGAGGTAGAATGGAGAAACATGCGAGCTTGTGCTTAAATCCGATTTTTCTTCCTTTCAGGTGATATGTCCGTAATTTTTAGATTGAAACTTGAAAGATAAATCAAAACGGACCTTAATAGACTAGGTAAAATATACCCCTGCACGTTTATAAAGACATATTCTTATGCTGTGTAGATAATAACGCACGCTGTTCACCATCTGTATCTTTTAGAGCACAGAAAAAAAATGTCGCCATTTTGGTCTCATGCTGAAATATTATATTAATCTCTGGGCTTTACCTTGTTCCCAGAACCATCCTTGCCTGATGCTGAAACATTGTCATGCATCCGTGAATCTATATAGAGCTTTTCTGCATAAATAGATAAAGCATGCCCAGTCAAAGAAAAGGACAGCAAATAGATTTATACCGTGCTGTTTATTGTATATATAGACATGTAACCGGGGAAGGAAAGGCTATGTAGGCTAATATTTTTTACTGAAACCCGATTATTACCCAATACAGACCAGAGACTGATTTTTTTTGTAGGCGAAGGAAGCATTTTAGCAACATTGCCAGACAATGCTCGTTTCAAAGGAGCACCCGTATAAAATTCAAGCCGCCCCCCCCGCCCCAGCTCTCGGATCAGTTAGGTTAGATACAACAAAAGGTAACGGTACAGTCACGATACTTACTGCGTGGTTCCTTTAGCACCACGAATTACATTTAGGGAAATGTTCAAATAGAAGGAAGTTGGCGTTTCACTCCCCTCCCACCCCGAAGAAAGAAAAATACAGGGGATTTTCCCCCCTTTTTTTCCATAAACTGTATTCAATCCTCTCTTCGAGCCCGTAGGTTGCAAATAAGAATTTGTAATTTTGCATTTAAGATTCGCCCGATTAAAAGATTCCCCCTGGAGGCAGCAGTAATTGATTTTCCCCAAGAATTTAGCGTCCTTTCTGCAAAGGTTTTGTTCCAGGTGGTTTTTGTATTAGACTGACCACAAGAAACAAATGTGCAGAATAGAGACACCCACACAGGTTTTACTCACAAAGCCTGGTTAAAGTCCAAACCCCTCTCTTTATTATTTGTCATCCTGCTCTTATTCCAAATATTTTCCAGAGGGGGAAAAAAAAAAAGGAAAAAAAAAAATCAGAGAAAAGAAAACGTAGGCACC